>NC_142537.1:16778750-17080000 GCF_056151865.1 Erythranthe guttata
ATTGCAAAAAAAAAAAAAAAAAACAAATTAAAAATTAAAAAAAAATAAAAAAAAAATAAAATAGAATTAATTTAGAACACATGGGGATTAAACGAATATAAGGAATGGTGGTATATTATAAATCTGAGGGATATTTATGCCATTTTATTTACTTTGGTGGTGAATTGAGATACTTTGGAGGTAGAAATAGCATCACTCTAAATTTAAAATAAAATATAATTTATGTATAAAATATAAATTATAAATATTAAAATACATAGTATAGATAATTAGACCATACAAAAGTCTCAATCATATGCATCTTTTATAATTTTTCTATTTAAATAGTAGACAAAATAATAACATTATTTCGTAGTTATAATATAGGGTAAATTACAATCACCCCCTTGAGGTATGGTCAAATTACAAAAAAACTCCTCTTGTTTGGATAATTACAACCACCCCCTCAACTATAAATCTTTTTACACGTCCACCCTTGCGGTTTCAAATTTCGTGGAAGTTTCGAGATTATATGGATTATTTTCACTTTTGTACCCGTTTTATCCTATTCGAACTCCGCAATCTAAGCAAGATGATCGTAATATGTGTTTTTAAGCTTGTATATATCAGATTGTGGTGCATCAGAAACTGTATTTTTACACAAAACGAGTACAAACTATAGCACATTTCATGAAATTTAGATGATTATGTTGAATTTGACACTATAAGGGTGGAGATGTAAGAAAAAATTATAGCTGAGGGGTAGACGTAATTATCTAAACAAAAGGGGTTTTTTTCATAAATTGATTATACCTCAGGGGTGGTTGTAATTTACCCTATAATATATTGGATGCTCACTCAACAAAACCATAAATTCATTCGAGTAGGTGTTAACTACAAATTTACCGAGTCTGCAAAATTATAATAAAAAAAAAAAGACAAGAAAACTAGGGAATAAATGAATTTATTAATTAAAGAAATGGATTACAATCTCTGGGGATTTCCGTGATTTTTTTTCCTATTCTAAGATCGATTCAAGGGCTTAGAAGTTTTTTTCTTGAATTGAATAAATATGAACATGTCGAATTCAAATATGTTAATTCGAGACGAGGTTGAGGGCTCGATACGTGTTTGTGTGACTCTGCATTTGTATGAATTGAAAGTCTCTTTTTATAAGCTGATGGACTTTTAGACACGCCATTTGATTTATTTAGGCTAAATATGGGCCAAATTAGCTAATTTAAAAGAGAAGAATTTATTACTTATTTTTTTGATTAATCCATTAAACGCATTTTTAAAGCCAAAATATGTTATGGACCTCGATTTGGGAACCAAAGTAATAATTGAATGCCCGCATGGGTGTAGCTCAACTGGTTCCGAAGGTGGTAAGTTGGAGCAAGGTCCTAGGATCGAATCCTGGCAGCCGCAGTGTGGGAATTTCAACTCCAATGAGATTGGTTCCTTGTGGGCACCAGGTCCGGGTCCGCTACCTTAACGGGCCGTTGAGTTACCATGATTTACATTTCTCCATCAATCCTTGTCGGGCCAAGGGATGGGGGCCCTGGGGGCGAGGGATTTCGCCTTTTGGAGCAAGTAATAATTGAATTATTTGGCTATTAATTTGTGATTTATCTCGAAATTAAGTGAACATTAATATAACTATATAAGTTAAGTAAACATTTAAAAAAAAATGGGTCTTAGGATATAGGTTCCTAGTGTCAAAACTTATTTGAACTAAATGACAAGTCTAACTAAACTTTTGTTTCACATTCTTCACAAAATTCATTCCAAAATTGCACATCTACTTACAAATTCGAAATATGTATTAAGTAAATTTCAAATTGCATTTATCATTTTATTTATTATGCATTTAATATTTTCATATTTTCATCAAATATTTTTTATTTTTTTTCTTCAGAAAATCTTTTTGTCTTATTTTCTTTTCTTTCTTCATTTTAGCATTTTATACACTATTATAAAAACCTCTATTTTTTTTTCGTAATTAAAACCCTACAAATCTCCGTCATTAATCTTTACGACAACCCACACCGCCTCTCTCCTCTCTCAATCGCCATATTTTTCTCATCTCTGTTGACGATGCCGGTTATAGAGGAATATCTTGGGCGAGTCGACGGTAAACTCAAACAACCCAACAATTAACAATAATACAGGAAACAATGCAGTCACACAGATGCAAAAACCACAGAATCAAAACCACTATTTAAAACCACATTAAAAAGCTGTATATATACACTATATCCAAAACCCATGTGAAAATTGTTGGTACTCACCACCAACAAAATACATGGAACAAAAACACACACGCACATATGTGAAACGAATAAAAATGAATACCACCCAGACACCACACAACACAAACACACACATGTAAACCAAATAACTAAGAAAACCACCAGGACGTCAACACAACACTAAAAAAAAACATAGTACAATTGTCATACTAAAAAACACTACAACCTTATAATTAAAATCGAACACCACATACTTCCGAATAAACGACATGTTTCAAAGTGTATTACACAAATCTAAACCCCGAGAATGCACATTGAAACCCACACACGCCCACAAAACTAAAAACCGTTTATGCACATTGAAAACCCCACACGCCTAACAAGAATGGATCACTTTTTCCGGAAGCTTTTGGGCCGATTAGTAAAATCGATGTAGTATTCGGCACATATTTACCTTTTTCAACCACCCATAGATATCGTTCGACGACGGTGAAGAGAGAGGAAATAGGGAAGGGGGCTGGGGCGGGGACGGGCGAGTGCTGGGGGGCGGCGCCGGGCGGCGGATGGGGCGGCGTCGGGAGGCGGCTCAGACGGCAGCCGGGGCATCGTCGGGTGGGGTTGGGGCAGCGTCAGTGGGGAGAGAAGAAGAGGCGAATGGAAGGAGATCTGCATCGGTGAATAGAAAAGAAAATAAAAATAAAAAAAAAATCTAGAGAAGAAAAAAAAAAAAAAGAGAAACACGTTATGTTTAAGGGCGAGATTCGTGGAGCGAGATTTGTGGGTGAGATTGAGAATGTGATATATTTATATTCAACCCTAACATACGTTATAATAAGGTAAGGGTATAATTGTGATAATTAATTAATTTTTATTAATAAAAGTTGTTTTGAATTTATCTTAAAAATAAGAAATAAATTTGGGCTCCTTATAATTGGACTTTTGTGATGAGGGGGTTTTGTGAAATAATCCCTTAATTAATAATATTACTCGTAAAACCAATTATCTTGAAATACATGGGATTTCCTTGCAAGACCGCACAAGTCACAACTTCTCTACCTCTTTGGAAAAACACAACCGCCGTTCTTATTCCACTCAGGTTGAATCCCACCACCCCAATTATGCAAGGAACTAATGTCAAATTACGATAAACCCCTTGAGGTAAGATCCAATGACGAAGATCCCGATCACATTTGTGTAATTACGAAAATTCCCCTGACATATATTACGGTCTTACACAACCCCCTACCTTGTTACTTTTAAGTTTAAACCGAATCATTTTTATTTCATGGAATACTCCTCTAAAATGTCATTTTTATCATTAAAAGGTTATTTGAAGTATACTAGTTAAGTAGGGGTTAAATATCTAAAAAAATGTGTAGTTATTTTTAACTATAAAACTATACCGTATTTCTTTATTCTTCAATGAAAACAGAAAATATATATTAAAAAAAAATAAACATATCTTGTAACATTAAGAGTTTTATTTGTTTTGTATTATTTTTGTTTATGTTTTATATATTTTTTTATATAATTAAATCAATTCTACATATTTTGGAAATATTATTGTATTTCTTATTTTAGGTTACTAATATTTTCATAATTTTTTAATAAATTTTGAATAATAATTCAAAATTAAACAAATGAAATGCAAAAAAAGTATATTTTAAATATAAATAAATCGTAAAAAAAAAAAGAAAATAAAAAAAAAAGCAATCCCAATGCGATTAGAGAAATCATCGCTTTTACTTCTTTCTTATGAGGGGTATTAGGGTAATTATCAATATATTATTGTTTTAGTCAAAAGTAACACCGCCGGGGGCGGTGTAAGGCGGCAATGTACCTCAAGGGAGTTTTCGTAATTACGCAAATATGAGGGAATTTTCGTAATTAGACCTTACCTTAGGAAGGATCCTGTAATGTAGTCTCTATTGTTTTTTAAATAACATAAGGGCAATTAATAAATATAAAATATTATTTTAAAAGTTAAATATAAAAAATAATCTAATTAAAAATAAAATAGACCTTAGTTCTATTTCAAACCCAAATCAACTGTAAATTCTACTTTGAGCCCCAAAAAAGGTATTTTTCGTTAGTCACAAACGGTGTAGTGACGGGGGGACCAAAAATGTTACAAATTAGGAAATTCGGGGTGAAATTTGTTCATCTCGGAACACGAGGGACGAAAAGTGTAATTAGCATAAAGTTGAGGGGCCAAAAATGTAATTCGACCAAAAAGGAGTTCTTTCCTTCCTCAATTCAAACAGCCGTGTGATTTATTGTAAGGAAAATAGAATCCAATGAATATCGGAATCCTTGTTTGACAAGAATCCCAAGTATACCTATATATATATACGTGCATACGTTCCTTCAGTTATCATAATCAGATCGACAAATAATTAATTTAATTTATTCTCTCTGTTTCCTTCCTTTGTGCTTTAAACCACCATGGCAAGGCGCGTGAAGAACAAGAACGCAGCTCCGATTCAGATCACTGCCGAGCAAATAATCCGTGAGGCACGCGAACTTCAAGAAGCCGAAATCCGGCCACCGAAGCAGAGAATCACCGACTCGGCTGAGCTTGGAGATTATCGTCTCCGAAAAAGAAAAGAGTTTGAAGATTTAATCCGAAGGGTGCGTTGGAACAAAAGCGTGTGGATCAAGTACGCCAATTGGGAAGAATCGCAAAAGGATTTCGATCGTGCGAGATCCGTGTGGGAGCGAGCGTTGGAGGTGGATTACAGAGACCACACGTTATGGTTGAAGTACGCTTCTTTCGAGATGAAGAACAAGTTCATCGATCACGCACGTAACGTGTGGGACCGAGCAACGGAATTGTTGCCTAGGGTTGACCAACTGTGGTATAAATACATCCACATGGAGTTCATGCTAGGGAATTACGCTGGCGCTAGGCAGATTTACGACCGGTGGATGAATTGGTCTCCCGATCAGGAAACGTGGCTTTCGTATATCAAATTCGAGTTGAGATTTAACGAGATCGAAAGGGCGAGATCGATATTCGAGCGCTTTGTCGATTGTAACCCCAACGTCGGTGCATGGATCAGATTTGTTAAATTCGAGATGAAATACGGAGATATAGCGCGTGCGAGGAATTGCTACGAGAGGGCTGTCGATAATTTCGAAGGTGATTTTGAGGAGGCGAAGGATTTATTTGCGTTGGATCACAAGTTTATTACTTTCGACAAGGGGTTCGAGGATGCTATTTATGTAAAGAGGAGGCTCGAGTACGAGGATGGGTTGAGAAAGAATCCACTTAACTATGATATTTGGTTCGATTACATTCGACTTGTGGAAGAGATCGGTGCGGATAAACAAACGATGGAGGATTTATACGAAAGGGCTATCGCAAATGTACCTCCTTCACAAGAGAAGCGTTATTGGAAGAGGTACATATACTTGTGGATTAATTATGCTTTATACGAAGAGCTCGATGCGCAAGATACGGATCGCACGAGGGATGTGTACACCTTGTGCCTGAAAACTATTCCTCATAAGAAGTTCTCCTTTGCCAAGATTTGGTTGATGGCTGCACAATTCGAAGTTCGTCAGCTAAATATCGATAGGGCACGGAAAATCTTGGGCTCGGCAATTGGAATGGCTCCAAAAGATACGATCTTTACCAAGTACGTTGAGATGGAGCTGCAGCTTGGTAATGTAGAAAGATGCAGGAAGATATACGAAAAGTACTTGGAGTGGGCCCCGAAGAACGTCCGTGCATGGACGAAATTCGCCGAGTTTGAGGATTTCTTGGGAGAAACGGAACGAGCCGAAGCTATTTTAGAGATGATGCCGAAGAAGAAATTACTCAAAAAGAAAAGGTTGCATATAGAGATTGAAGATGATGATCTTCCACAAGAAGAAGAAATGCAGAGAAGAAATTTTCAATTATTGGAAGCTGCATACAAGTGGAAGAAGAACAAGATTGGGATCCAATAGTTTGGTGTTTTTCTTTTTTTTTTTTTTTGTTTTTTTATTTTACAAATTAAAAATTGAAGTTTAGTGTTATCGATTAATTATGGAAGAAGATATTGTATATAACAGATGAATATATTATCAAGAATTTTATTATTAATCGTCATGTGTCTCTTGGCTTATAAATATAAGATTGTGGTTTATCAGAAATTGCATTTTTACACCAAATGACTACAAACTAGAAAACATTCCACGAAATCTAAAAAAATATGTTGAATTTGACACTATAAGGGTGAACATGTAAGAATATTCTTAGTTAATGGGTTAGTTGAAATTACCCAAACATAAATGTTTTTTTTTCTTCATAATTTAATCGGGTCTGCCCGTAATTTACCATTTTTTTTAGTGGGAAACCATTAGGCACTTATGTGCATTAGATTAATTATTTATCTTTTCAACACAATCTAATTTTATTTCATGTCTGAAATACTTATTTTGTTTATGATTTTATCATAAAGAAGCTTCAATTTACTTCCCCACACACATTGTTTTTTTTCTGTTCGAGTATGTGGATTCTAGATGATGGGATCATTTGGCAAGTTTGGGCCGAACTCCCCATATTGAGTTTATTAAAAGAGTAAAAAACAGTTTGTCCCCTGAACTATGATCCATTTTGCGCTTTGCCCCTCAAATAAATTTTTTTTGCACATTTTTACCTAAACTCGAGTTTTTGTTGCACGGTGCCCAAAAAATGGTATATTCCGGCAAAATTCACTGGAAATCTGTGCACGCGCGCCACATGTGAAATTGATAGGGTTAAATTTGTCTATTCACTCGCATCTTGACTAAAAGTTTAATTTTCCCTTTTTCTTTTTCATCTCTCCTTTTCATTTTTCATTTTTTTAATCTGCCAAATCTCTCTCTCTCTCTCTCTAATTCTCAACTACAGAGAATCAATTTTTGTAATTTTTTTTATTCTTGTTTCCGATCCTTGCTTAGCCCAAATTCCTCCTATGCGTCGCCTCCAATTCCCATTTCCCACTCCTCCCGCCGTCGGAATTCCCCTAATCAACTCTACCAAAGCAACCCTGGACCCAACTCCGACAACGAGACCTATCGCCCAAACCCCTGGCCACAACCTCCCACCATTTCGGCGCCGGCAGACGAGGCTAATGGGGATGCGAAGCCGTGGAACTTGTGGCCGGGGAAGGAGCCCGTCAAAACGGCGGCGGCGGAATGAGTAAAATTTGGGGTCTAGATTATTTTGATTGACGAGATGTTTGAAGACACCCTCGGCGGCTGGGCTTCTATAGATACTGCCGAAACAAACGAATAGCACCGATAATGGTTTTGCGGCCATTGATGAAGCCTTTGCAGCGAGATCTCGTAGAAGACAATGATCGAAGACAATTAATTTATGTTCTACTACACTCAATTTTCCCTATTTTGCGTTCACCCTTTTGCCTCTGCCATTTAATCTTCAGCAGACTCGAAACTCGCTTTCTCTCTCGGCCTGAATTTCACTTCAAGGGGCGAGATTGCTTGGGGTGAAAAGAGGGAAATTGGGAGAATATGGCTGATTTTTTGCAGGATTATCCCTGCATAGAATTGATTGAAAATCTTGTTATGGATGGAGATGAGGTTTAATTGCTCCATTCGTTGCTCTCTGTTCTTTTGGCATGGAAATGGGTTTGGGAGGTTAATGGGGTTAATGGGGAAGAAGATGACAATTTTCTTTTTTTCTTTTTTATTATTATTTTTTTTTTTGTTTTTTAATGATTAATTTATATTTAATACATAGAATTTTAGTGAATAGACAAATTTACCCCCGCAAATCACACGTGCATCGCACATGATATAACATTCCGTCCAAAATTGCCCGAAAATTGAGTTTAGGGGGCAACGTGCAACGGACTAACGAGTATAGGTAAACCCGTGTAATTTTTTTTTGTTTGGGGGGCAAAGTGCAAAACGACCATTAGTTTAGGGGGCAAACTGTTTTTTACTCTTATTAAAATAGTATAAGGATAAAATGTATGGGTTGAAAGAGATTTATTGGGTCCATCGACCCAATACACATAAAAAATAGAAGCTGTTAATGAGCTCGCCAACCCATCCGAACATGCCAAAGACAAATCAACGGGGTAGGTGGCGAGCTGAACGAGAGCTATTAGAAGTAAAAGACTCAAAGATAGTTTTCCTAAATAGATAAGGAAAGTATGTAAACTATTATTAGTAATGGGCCAATCAATGTAAATATCGACCTAATAATGGCGAGTTAAATTAAGAAGCCATTAGAAAGATATTCATATATAAAGTCTTGTAATAAGTCCGATTAAAGACACGATTGAATATCAATAAAGAATACTTTATACTCTCTTCCAAACTCTCTCTCTCTCATATATATATATATATTTTCCATTCGTCAAATTCATCTTCTCCGACGAAGAACCGGTGTTCGATGGGTTTTCTGACGGTCAAGGAAGTTGGGCTTGAAAGGAGGTCTTGAGGGTGTAGATCCTACACCTTCACTAGATTAACTGTTCGAATTTTTTGATACAATCATCTGTAATTTTTACGTAATTCATGTTTGTATACGTTGAAAACCTGGAAAAAAATTTATTCCTAGTGTGTTAGATTTCCGAGTATGTGTTTAGATTCCCATATATCATGTGTTAAGATGTAGAGTAAGGTTTGTCAGTACAAGTTCGTTTGAACTAAGTTGATGATTAGCAATTGAGTTGAATTCAAACGAGCTTCAAATACGAATCAAGTTCAACTAACGATATTTCATATAAATATTTGTGTACGTGACAAAACAAATTTAAACAAGTTTGCACTTTCGACACGACTCACTTTAAAATCTACATAACGAAAACATTTTTGGGTAGTAGTTATAATTAAATTCATTATTATAATATTTTCATCAGGGGGTGTAGCTCATATGGTAGAGCGCTCGCTTCGCATGCGAGAGGCACGGGGTTCGATTCCCCGCACCTCCATTTCTTAGCTTACTTTTCATATTTCCACCTGTTTTTTTCTTTTTTTTCTTTTTTTTTTCATACTCGTAAAATTAGCAGTACAATATAAATACATCAAGAACTGTAACAAAATGGATAAACCTCTTTAAGATTCATAATTTTTATAGATAATAAATTTAAAATAAAATATGATTCATTAATATAAATATAAATTCTAAATATTAAATACATAGTATAGATCCTAGTATCCTACACCATCTTCCACCCTACACCATTTCCTATTGTTTACACCTAATTTAGGTGTTTTTAACCTCCCAGCCTAAATCACTAAATCGTCATTACACCTAAAATTATGATGATTTGGTTTTAGTCTCCCATTGCGGTCAAAAACTATATCACCATATTACCAAATCCTATATTTTCATCAAATTTTTTGGTGAAAAAATTTGCACCCTGTCACCATTTTACCATTTTTTCCACAAAATCCTATTTTTCCTATCAAATATAGAAATTAAAATAGAATTTGGTGTAATTAACACCATTTTATAATTAGCATATAAAATTATTATATTAGCTAATTTCATGTGATTACCAATTTATAAACATATTTATAGAAAATATATTAGTGTTAATTAATAAATATGATAATATATAAATATATTAGTATATAAATATATTTATAGAAAATATATTAGTATTTTAATAGAAAATATAATATAAATAATAATAATAATAATAACAATGATAATGATAATAATAATAATAATAATGATAATAATAATAATAATAATAATAATAATAATAATAATAATAATAATAATAATAATAATAATAATAATAATAATAATAATAATAATAATAATAATAATAATAATAATAATAATAATAATAATAATAATAATAATAATTCTAACCCAAACCAACTCTAAATTCTATTTTTAGCCACAAAAAAAGTAATTTTCGTTAGTCATAAACGGTCAACGACGGGTGAACCAACAATGTCACTAATTGGTAAATTTCACTGTTCTTTCCTTCCTCAATTCAAACATCCGTGTGATTTGTTGTAGGAAAATAGAATCCAATTAATATCGATATTTACGTGATTTCGATTTTATATTAAATTTTAATTCAAATAATTAAATAATTTTTTTTTGGTTTTAACAACACGCAATGCGTTTTGTTAAAAGTCCATTTTCATGTAGTGTTGAAAATTGAATGCCCGTGAGAGGCACATGCCATTTTCCATCCAACTTAACTGAAAATAAACGGGGACCAATTCTGTCAAAAAATGGCATGATTAAGGACTAAAATGTTTAGGGACAGTTTTAAAAAAGTACATAAAATATGAGGATGAAAAATGTAATTTTCCCAGACCAAATAAGTTCATACATTAATCAAAATTCCTGAGGCAAATACTTCAAAATTTGTTTGCTTTCAAATTGTGTGATTAACGATTTACTTATCTTAAAAAACTGAAGATGACTCAAATTTTCTGCACAACTCTTTTCAAGGCCTGAATGATGCAAAGACAGCTACAGAATTATGCCCGCCGAAGCCAAATGAGTTAGATATCGCTGCAAAAAATCAGAAAATAGGATTGCCGTGACATTTCTTAATTAAATAGCAAATTAATCCAAGCGACCGTAATAAAACTTCGTAGTTTTCTAATATTTTATAAAAACTCTAAATTATATTTCATTTTCAATGTATTGTAGTTGTGAACCACATAATTCAATACTATATAGGTTAGGCGAAGCTAAAGGAACAAGTTCACCTACCGACATTTACTTGATGTTGTTTCTTCACATTCGGGACAGTATCGATTGTGACATCGGATTCCAAATCCTATGCCCATATAAAAGTCCAAATAAATAAATAAAAATTGAAAAAAAATGTGACATGATAAAAAAAATATTCACAATGAATTGCAAAGAAAAAAAATCAAATTTGTGTTTTTTTACATATTGATTGATTGTTGGGTGTAGCCAACCAGTATTGATTGCTTTAATAGTTGCTATTGCTTCTAATCCACCGGAAGCTCCAAGCCCGTGCCCGATCATTGACTACGGCAGAAAAACGAGAAAATCAATCAAAAAATCTTTTATATCCTTTTATTTTATAAATAAGGGTAAATTACGGCCACCCCTGATGTATGGTCAAATTATAAAAATAAAAAAACATCATGTTTGAGTAATTACAACCAACCCCCTCAACTATGAATCGTCTTACATGTCTACCCTTGCAGTGTCAAATTTAATGGAATCTTCTAGATTATATGGAACACTCTCCAAATTGTACCCGTTTTAGCCTATTCGGGCTCCATATTTTGAAACTAGATGATCATCAGATGTATCTTTTGACTTGTAAATATCATATTGTGGTGCATCACAAACTGTATTTTTGCAGAAAACGAGTACAAACTAGAGAACATTCCACGGAATCTAGAAGACTGTGTTGAATTTGACACCATAAGGGTGAACGAGCAAGAAGACTCATAGTTGAAGGGGGTGGTTGTAAATACTCAAACAAAATGGTTTTTTTTGTAATTTGATCATACCTCGGAGGTGACCGTAATTTACCATATAAATAAATAAATAGGGAATAATAAATATGTCACCTTGGTGGCATTCATTTTGATCTCAGAGGTGTTTTTAAAGACCTTCTTGATGGCATTGACCTCAGCCAAATCTCCAGCAGGTGTTGATGTTGCATGAGCATTTATATAGTTCACCTGTCATTTGTAAAAAGAAAAAATTATAAATATTCCGATTAGTCGGTTTTTACGAATGATGCAAATAAACGAAACAACTGATCTAATAATAAAACCTCTTCAGGGGATACTCTAGAATATTCCAAACCCTTGATTAAGCAAGACGAAACGCCAAGCCCGTCGGAACGAGGATCGGTTATATGATGAGCATCACTATTGACAGCTCCTCCCAAGTACTCTGCAATTATATTGGCTCCTCTTTTACTTGCATGCTCCAAGCTTTCCATAACCTGCAATACTTTTAACTAATTCATTTTTTCGTAAAAAGATATATAATTTTTTTCTTCTTATTACTAATCATATTATATGAAAAAAGTAAATATCATGTCATTTTTATAATTAGCATACACTTTGTATAATCGAAAGTCGGGAAAAATACAGTTTTTGTCGATCAAGTTTGCACCGATTTCATATTTGGACCCTAGTGTTTAGCAAAACACACTTGGGCCCTTATGTTTTAAAAATTCAACACTTATAGTCCTTTCCATCGATTTCCCGCTAAAACTAACGAAATCAAGCGTGTTCCCATCACTGCCTTAACTAACGGACTAACGGTGAACTGACGGAATGACCAAAAGTGTTGAATTATTGGAACATGAGGGGCCAAATGTGTTTTTTGTGAATATGAAGAATGCAAATATAATATAGGTTCAAACTTGAGAGATGAAAACTGTAATTTCCCCTAGAAAGTCAAAGACGAACAATGCATTGCGATAAAGAAAGTGAAATTTATGTTAACGAAAATAAAAAATCTACTCTCCTCTGTTTCAAATGAAGTGTCCATTTGTAGAACTTAATTTACTTACCTCATATTAGCTGTCACTTTAAAATTACAGACCCGTTAATTACCATTGTTGGCACCAAATTTCTGTTAGTGAAGATTGAAGAAATCCGCCATACGTGGAAACTAAAGATTGGCAAAGATTTGTTTTCCATGTTTATTTTGGAATTAATTAGAGTCCTATTCTTGTAATATTTTTATTAGGACTTAGATTTATTTCGATGTATTATATTCTAGTTAGGTATCTTTTGTACTTATCTAGAATGGAAGTAGAAATCGACTAGGATTCTATTACCTAGTTAAATCGATTTCTTAGGGCCCAAGTTAGGTTTAGGGTGGTGATTTCGTGCCTATATAAGGCCCTCAACCTCATATGAGTCCTATGGAGCTTTAATAAGAAAAATCCCAGCATAAAGGCTTTGAAGGGTGCAGCCCGTGCTGCAGCCCTGTCGGCACATCAGGTGTCGCAAGAGAACAGGTTTCTTCTACCAGACCATAAAGAAGATCGGCGTTTCGGGAGAAGTGCTTACAAGATCTCGGGAGAGGTCGATCCGCCGTTTGAAGGAAGTTCAACATTGGAGGAAGTCCAAGAGTACGGATGGAGGAATTGCTTTGATTATCAACAAGTTCGAGTCGTGTGCAAGAACGGCATATTACATAAAGAGAGAGTCTTTAGTGTTTTTATTAAGTCCTATTAATGTACACTTAAATCTGAACTAGTTTTACAAGTCCTCGTGGATGTAAGGTATATTTGTATCCGAACCACATTAAATTCTTGTGTTCTTTATTCTGCTTTTAGTAGGTTTATTACTGTGACAACACAAGAATTCTGTTACCACACCTAATGTCGTTAGCACGTAGTCTGTCTCAACAGATGAGTAGATATTCATAGGCATTTAAAATCAACAACCATTTTATTAATTTTTCACTTATCTCTCTAAATTAGTTCAGAGAGAAATAGTGGAAGCAAAATTAATCAAAAGGGCTTCTAGTTACATTTATTTTCTCCCTAAAATCCACTTATATGTATCAGTTTTTGTTAAAAAAAAAAAAAAAAAACCTAACAAATGTACGTGGATTATAGGGCAAAATGACTAAAATCCCCCGTCCACTAATTGTTGCGCCATTAATCATGTCTCAATAAATTATGAATAATAAGGGCAAAATTGAGAAAATAAATAATAAAGAATGCTTCATTGAATTTTAAAGTGATAGATAATTTAACAAAAAATAATCCAAAACTACTTATTTAGAAACGTAAGTAGTATTAGAGCAACTCCAATATTAAACATCAAAATTGGATTATCAAATACTCATTTGATAATTAAGATAATATTTTAATGGGGTGTACTAAATCACATACTAAAATTTACTAAATTCCACACATAAATTTAAAAAAATTATCTCTCTACTCATATTTTTTCTAACTTCTCTCTAAGATAATTTTATCAAAGTCACCCAAATTCATTAATTTTTTACGTGAATAGTCATAAAAAATGAGTTCAGTTTTATTAATATTTATTCAATTATTAAGCCTTTTTAATTATTCAAATTCATATCGATTCGATTTTTTTTTTCTCAAATTCCAATTTTATTTTAGTTTGGACACGTGGATATTTTTCTCAAATTCGAACTATGAATGCTAGGGATATTTTTAGTGTGTGATTTTGTGAAAAAAATAGGAAAAAAAATGTAAAGAAGAGAATATTTTAGAGAGATAACTATTTTTAGTTTGTGCATGATTTGGTAAAACTAGTGTGGGATTTAGCATTTCAGTATTTTAATATTCATTTACAATTTATCTATTCCAACCATGGTTATCAAAATTAATAATCAATTGGAAGTTTTTTAGTGGTTTTATTTGTAATTGTCACTTGTCATTTTGTGATTGGATGTTTAGGTAGTTATTTTTTTGATAACTCAATTTCCAGGATGTATTTTTACATTCAAAGAGGTAGAATATCAAAATACTTACCCATTTTGATACTCCCATTGGAATAAAAAAAATTAATTTTGGAATATCAAAAAGGTGGTGTATGGATTTGATAATCCATTTAATACTCCCACTGGAGTTGCTCTTGCGCAACTCCAATAGAGTTATTAAATGGGGTATCAAAACCCTTAACTACCATTTTGATAATTCAAGTTAGAAATTTTCCATTCCAATGGAGTTATCAAATGAGTTTCTATTTTGATATTTTAAATTTTGGGATGTAAAAATACATCCGGAAGAAATAATACCAATTGAAAGTTACACAACTTAACCACCAAAATAACCAATTAGAAAATGACATGTGTTAATTAAAATATATAATCACATTATTTATTTTTAATTAGCAACTATTTGATAACTATGGTTGGAGAAAATAAATTTATTTAGGTATCAAACTAAAATATAAAATATTAAATAAATATTTGATAATTCATTTTGATATTTATGGGTTGGAGTTGCTCTTACCAGTACACCAGCGCCTTCGCCCATAACAAAACCGTCACGATTTTTGTCCCACGGCCTACTAGCCTTATCCGGTTCACCGTTTCTCTGAGACAACGCTCTGCAAGCTATAAATCCTCCGACCACAGCTGGGACGATGGCCGCCTCGGCCCCACCAGCGACCATGACATCAGCGTCGCCTTTTCGGATATGATTTGCGGCCGCAAAGAAGCAGTTATTTGCGGTAGCACATGCGGTCCCGATTGAGTAAGCGGGACCCATGAAGCCCGTATCGATAGCGAGTACCGCAGACCCCATGTTGGTGATTATGTAAGGGACGAAAAACGGACTTAGTTTTTTGTAACCGCTCGTAATTAACGCTTCCATTGCCTTGCTGAAAGTCGTCGCTCCTCCTAACCCCGATCCAACCAACACTCCCATTCTCATCTTATCCATCTGCCCAAATTTTAACAAAATTAATATGTAATTTATTTTTTATATATTTGTTCGATTTTGTGTAGTTAGAACTACACAAAATCGAACATTATCATCGAATGCTTATATTAAGTGATAATATTTTGTATTTCGCAATTAGGATCACCATACTCGTTTCTTGTTGCAAATCTTGAATTAGTGACACAACTATAGCGATAGATATTTCGTATTTCGTAATTAGTACTAATATACGAATACTCGTTTTAGATACTCGATTGAGACGTCCTTAAAAAAAATTGCTCACATTTTCAAGGACTTGTTTGCCAAGGCTAGCATCATCGAGGGCTCTCTTGCCGGCAACCAAGCAATATCTCCAGGTGTCATCAAGTCGACGATCGTTTTTCCCATCTATGTATCCGTCGGAAGAGAAATTACGGATTTGCCCCGCGAACCGAACGGAATATTCCGAAGCATCAAATCTATCTATTGGAGTGATTCCGCTCACTCCGTCAAGGAGTTTATTGTAATATGTGTCAATGTCGCTTCCGAAAACCGAAACAAGGCCCATTCCGGTTATGACAACTCTTTTCTTCGGATCCGTTTCTCTCTTCGGAGCAGAAACTGTTGGAGAAGCCATCGCTTTAACTTTTCGGAATTTTGCTGCTTATCAAAATTACGTAACTAAATTTATCGATCGGATTAATATCAAGCATTTTAAAAAGAGTGTTACGTTGGACAAAATTATTGATATATATGTACCTGAAAATGGAATGAACCCCTTAGACTCAAAACGAAAGAGCGAAGCCCCGTTTTTTGATTTTTTACTCTTATTGAAGATCAAACCGGGTGAAGATGCACACGCGAAGCTAGCCATTTTTTCGAACCCTAAAACGAGATGGATGACTCTCCTTCAAAGGGGTAATTTGGTAAATTAACCCGAACGGAATTAAGAAACGAACTTTTGTACGAAATCGAACAAGTTATAAGCAAGAGTTTGAAATAAACTAATTTGTGTGCAACTTGCTATTTGTATAAAAAAAAAAAAAAAAACAATTCATTGCTAAAGAAAAGATGACTAGACAATAGACATTAATGCATGTTTATTGTTACTTAGTATTAAAATATTGAATTAATTTCGTAGCCAGAATATGGAATACTATAGGCTTCGCTGTTGTTATTAAATATTCAACTACTTCTAATTACATTTATTTTTCAGTTGCAAGAGGAATGAAGAGTCTAATTATGATATAGTCACTGCCTAACTTTTAGGGCGAATTTACATAAGAAACTTTTAATTGGGATATCGTAATTTTTTGTCTGGCAGATATATCCACTTTATTCAAAATTTATTTAGTAATAAGGAAAACTCTTTCATATATACTAAAATTATTCTTAACTCCTTCAAACCCCAATTCAACTCCAATTTCATGATTTTAGCTCTAACTTAGCCACAATTAATCAATTTTGACCGTCACCGCCCGTCAAAATTTTCAGGAAAAAAAAAAATCAACGACGGAGACCGGCCTCGGAAAAAAATTGAAAAATAAAAGGTCAACACCGGACACCGGCGGTCAACGCCGACGACTAGCCGGAAAAAAAAGTTCAGAAACAACATTTTCTGATTTAAAAAAGAAAGTGAAAATGGTGGTGAATGTGATATATTTGTTAAATCTGGGTCAATGTGCAATATTGATAAAGTTAGAGTTCAATGGATGCAAGTGATTTAAACTATATTATAAGGGTATTTTAGAAAAAAATACACGGGATGAATTTAAATTTTGATTTTCTTTTTCTTTTTTTTTTTTTTATTTATAATTTCATAGATTACAATAAATTGTCTTTTTAAAGTAAATGTAATTAATCTTTCCATAGTCTTCTTAATTACTACTAAGATAGGTTTGGCATTATGGCTCCACAAGCTTGCAAAGATTATAAGGGCAATTGATTTCCCGCATAATGCATATTTATTATTAATACATTTAAACATCTATAATTAATAGAGTCGTAATTGACAAAATTATATTAATTTAGCAAAATATTAAATTATCAAACTAATAATTTATTCATTTTTTCTTAGTTGGAATCGAAAGAAAATATTATTTAAACAATCGAGTTATTAATTTAATGAGGTTCTACTGTAGATGCTTAGCTTTGATTTTTGTTGTTAGGATAAGGTTTACTTAGATCCTACTCACAAGATAGCTTAACAGTAGTTAACGTTGTAAACTTTATAACACATAAATGAATTAATCTCATTTTGCAGAATTAAATTGTCGCTTCAAATTGTTTTAAAAAAGTCGAGGAGGCATTTTCATCATTTTCGCTTTTCACAAAGATTAAGAAATTCAATAAATGTAGTTTGATTTTAGGAAAATCACATAAAAAATGACTAAAACAACCTTTATCATTTAATGATTTATAAGAGATAATTAATGTTTAGAGATGCATTAATAAGGTTAAAACAGTAAAAATGCATTTAATGTAGTATTGGAAATATAAAGTGAGATAATATGGAACAAAAATAATTTAAAAAAGAGACAGTTATTGTGAAACAAATGGAGTATGTTATATCGCAAGCATTTATGAAAGTTTATTTTTCTAATCCGACTGGCCGAATAGAGACGATACACCAACACTAGGGGTGGTAATTGGAAAGGAATTTCCAATTTTCGCCAAATCCAATTTGATTTTTTATTTTTATTTTGGAACAATATATTTCATTCCAATTCCAAAAACTCGGTTCCAATTTTTTTTTTCTTTTTATCGAAATTATATATATGAGATCTCAATTTCTAATTCGTTTCGATTTTCGAAAGTCTGAATTTCCCTCCCCCCCTCACCCCACCCCACCCCATAAGTACACTTATAATATTAATATTATTATACATTTTATAAATTAAGTGACTAAACATGTGGAATTTTCCGATTCTGATTCGATTTTTTTTAATTTTGGATCAAGTTTTTATATTCCAATTTTCAAAATTCAATTTTCGTTTTTTCCAATTATTAATTATCTTTTAGCCTTAAAACAGTATTAAATTTCAATTTTAGCCCCAAAATAGTGTTTTCCGTTAACAGCTAATGCTCACGTGACGGAGGGGACCAAATGTGTTTAAAATTAAACTCTTGAGGTGTATTTTGTTTGTATTTTGTTCACTTTGGAACAACGGGAACTAAAAGTGGAATCGCGTGAAACATGACGGACGACAAGTGTAATTCTCTGAATTTACTGAATAAAGACATGGCGGCAGATATATGCAAGCCCATTTTTTTATTAGTTCAAGACCTCCAACATAAAAATACTAATTTACCCTTAATGAAATTCAAAATCAAATAAAAAACATAAATCGTAATAAATAAATAAAAATCGGCGTTACAACGCCGATTTGGTTAACAAAAATCGGCATTGTGACGCCGATTTTCGTGTACAAAATCGGTCTGGATAAACCGATTTGGGAAACCAACGAAAACACACAAAAAAATCAATTTCAATCTCAATTTTTTTTGCCAAAATCGGCTAAAGCATTGCAACCCAACAAGAAGTAAGCATAGATTAATGTTCATCCACGCATATTTATCAAGAATCGATGCTCGATTAATGTTTTTGAATTGACAAACAAAAGTTTAGTAAAAATGACTTGTTGGTGGTGGTGGGGTGGTGGTGATTGTGCGGTGTCTCGGCGGTCTGGTGGCGACAGTTGTGAGTTTTTCTATTTTTTTTTTTTGTTTATTTTTTATTTTTTTATTTTTTATTTTTTGGTCTTGAATAAATTAAAAATAGAGTTTGTTTGTATTTGGGTATTATTTATTGATAAGGGTATATTCGTCATGTTTGGTCTTGATGTAATAAAATTAAATTAATTTACGGGCTTGAACTAATAAACTCATTTATGTGAGTTTGAACTAATAAAAAAATGGACTTGCATATATCCGC
This sequence comes from Erythranthe guttata, assembly GCF_056151865.1. Classification (NCBI taxonomy): domain Eukaryota; kingdom Viridiplantae; phylum Streptophyta; class Magnoliopsida; order Lamiales; family Phrymaceae; genus Erythranthe; species Erythranthe guttata. Next base: position 16,798,247 of record NC_142537.1, read on the forward strand.
CGCCTAAAGACATACATAAACCAATTTCCCAACTATTCAGGGGCGGGATCGGGTACGAACTGGTGCAGTGCACCAGCGATTTGGAGCCGTCGGATTGTGGAGTTTCTTTGAATTACTTGTTCGATTTTGTGGCGTCGGCGGCGGAAGAAATCGGACGATTGGTTGCTTCGTGCTGTACCGGTACGAGAACACCTCATTATATGTATAGTATTCATATATTTTAATTTATGCTATTAACTTTTACTCCCTCCACCCTCAAAATATTTGTAATTTTCGATTGTTGTATGCAGATAAAGAAATATAATAGATATGCATGAATTATAGGACAAAATAGGGAAGAATGAGAGATGAATAGACGGAAAATTTGGAAATTATGGCTTAGAAAATTAAAAAGACCAAAATGCCTTCAAATTTGCATATGCAACGCTCATGCGTTTGGTTCCGACCATTTTGGCCTGAATTGAGTCATATATGGCAACGTGGCACAAATAATCTAGTTCAGGTGGAATCGTGCAATTTTTTTTTAAATCATATTGCACTCCGTAAAAATTGACAATGTATAGGTGGTAAAATGTTATTTACCATATATTTTGTTATTTTATTTTATACTATTAACTTTTACTCAGCCCCAAAATATTTGTCATTTTAGATCTTTACGTACAGATAAAGGAACCCAATAAATTTGCATGATTTATAGCAAAAAAATATAGAAAATCATCAAAATACACTTGTTATTAGTTGTTTATATACTAATTATCTCTATATTAATTAAGAATGATAAATGTGAAATTGCAAAATAAAAAAGAGTGGAGTTAATGCATCATTCAAATTCTAAAGTGAGAACTAATTTGAGTTAAAAAAAAATTCCAAAACAACAACTATTTGCGGAGGGAGTAGAAATATTTATTTCGTTTGTTTTGCTAATTTTTGTGAATACCTCTAGAATTCTCGACGCTTCTATTAAGCAAATATCATCACGCAAGTGCACTTTCCTTGAAATTGTATGACCGAATCATTTAAGGCTTGAAGGGTGTAAAGACGACAACTGAATTATGCCCGCCGAAGCCAAACGAGTTAGATATGGCTGCAATAAAATTATATAAACTCAATATTAAGAAGCTTCATTACATGATCTTAATTCTTACTTAATAATGTGCATTCATGATTTTTTATAATCGAACGCTAGCTAGAAAGTTTACGTCACAAGAAACTAAATTGATTCACATACCAACATTTACTTGATGTTGTTTCTTTACATTCGGGACAGTGTCGATAGTCACAGCCGGTTCCAAATCCTGCACACAAAAGGTAAAAATCAAGACATGCAATTACTATTAGCAAATTTTCGTAATTAATTATGATTTTTGTTTAATAGTGATTTTACATATTGGTTGATTGTTGGATGTAACCAGCCGGTGTTGATTGCTTTAATGGTTGCTATTGCTTCCAATCCTCCGGCAGCTCCGAGCCCATGTCCAGTCATCGACTAAAGCACGGAAATGAAAAATAAGTTAATTGTTTAGCTCGTCTGGAATATGATCACAAACTATAGTTGCAATAAAAATCAGGGGCAAATTACGGCCACCCCTGAGTTATGATTAAATTACGAGAAACCCCCATGTTTGGGTAATTACAGCCACCCCCTCAACTATGTATTATCTTACGAAAATACCCCTCCATAAGTAAATTTAGGGATGTTAAATCGGTAAAATCGAACCGAAATTCGGTATGCCAACACTTCATACCGTTTACCGAACTGAATATACGATTGTTCGGTAAATAACCGAATTACATAAATTTTATGTAAACATATTTAAAAGGAGGAATGGCTGTAATTACCCAAACAAGAGGGGTTTTTTCGTAATTTGACAAATACCTCAGGGGCTGGCCGTAATTTGCCCAAAAATCAAATATTAATATATAGCAACATAACATTTATTGGACAAAAATCTTATGAATAGAAATAAATTTTAACCTTGGTGCCATTCATTTTTATCTCAAAGGTATTTTTGAAGACGTTCTTGATGGCATTGATTTCAGCCAAATCTCCAGCAGGTGTTGATGTTGCATGAGCATTCACATAATTAACCTGTCACTTGCAAAAAAAATTGTTTAATATACAATATAACACAATTATTTTCTTTATGCCTTTAATCATAAAAAAATGAAAATAAAAAAAGAAAAAGAAAAAGAAAAATCGATCAACCTCTTCAGGGGACACTCCTGCATCATACAAGGCCTTGATTATGCAAGACGAAACACCGAGCCCGTCTGAACGAGGAGTTGTCAAATGATGAGCGTCGCAAGTGGCGGCACCTCCCAAGAACTCGGCAACTATGTTGGCTCCTCTCTTCATTGCATGCTCCAAACTTTCCATGATCTGTGGATATTATTCGTTTTTTTAGTATCTCGTAAATAAAAAAACAGGGTTTGTTTATTTCATTTAGTACCCTTCGGTTATATGGAATTGCTGAAAAAATCCTCGTATTATAAATATTAGCCAAAAAAAAAGAGAAGACGCATACGATTCAATGTTATTAGCAAACTATCCCCTAAAATTACACTGTTTGGGCGTGTGCTAAAAACGAGGCATTATAGAGAGTTTTTTTCCTAGTATTTATAATATGAGGAGTTTTTTAGCAACTTGATATAGGGATGTGACAAATATCGTTTCAGATATAATAATACAGTTTCAATTTCAAATGTGAGTTTGACCATTTTAAGTATGAATTTGAAAACACTCAAAAGAAGGGATTTGTATTTTACTCGAGTTAGCTCTCTAATCCAACTAAAATAACCAATATTGCTTGCCAGGTGATAAATATATGCATCAATCGATAAACACAACCTACAACTTTGATGATTTGAGTTATCTAAAAGTTAAAATGTAACTCATTCATGCATAATTTTACCACCTAACATCCAGTATAATCTAATTTATTCAAGTTTGATTAGAAAGCTAACTCAAAGACCTACAGTTTCCATATTTTGAATTTTGCCAAATAATCGACTAAAAAAGGGTCAAACTCACGTTCAAAATCATAACAGTACTAGTACAAACTGAAACGATATTTAACATTTCAGTTTGATAATACATGAAGTTTTTTGCTAATAATAGTTAAATGAGAGAGGGACATACTAGTACACCGGCGCCTTCACCGATAACAAAACCATCACGGTTCTTGTCCCACGGCCTAGAAGCCTTATGCGGTTCATCGTTTCTTTGAGACAACGCTCTGCAAGCTATAAAACCTCCAACGCCAGCTGGATTAACGCCGGATTCGGCCCCACCAGCGACCATGACATCAGCATCGCCTCTTCTGATGTGATTTGCGGCGGCAAATAGGCAGTGGTTTGCGGTGGCGCAAGCGGTTGAGATGGAGTAAACGGGCCCCATAAAGCCCGTTTCTATAGCAAGCAATGCGGACCCCGTGTTGGTGATTGAGTAAGGAACGAAGAACGGAGTTACTTTTTTGTGTCCCTTTTGAACTAGGGCTTCGATTCCGTTGCTAAAAGCTGTAACGCCTCCCATAGCTGACCCTACCAACACCCCCATTCTGGTCTTGTCCATCTTTCGTATACATGGGTGACAATTCGACGGATCGGATCAGAATTAATACTTTCGAAAGAAAAAAAATGAAAAACTAATTCTACTTCCATTCCAAGAAATAATAGGAAATTAGATGAAAAAATGTTGTTCCAAAATCAGAAACTTTTGGATTGGAATCGGCAGAATTCGAAAAATTCCAATTTTTAGTAATCTAAAATATGAAATTCACAAGTGTATTTTTTGGAGGAAAAAATTGGAATTTTCGGATTTATTTTCAGACATTAAAATCGGACCGAAAATTGCAATCTCGTATAAATTCCAATTCCAATAAAAAAAAATCTGAAATTGGACTTTTTGAAATTCATAATGAAAAATATTGATCAGAAATTGAAAAAAATAAGATCAAAATTGGCGGAGATTATAAATTTCGTTCCAATTTCCACCATTAGTTAGTCACACACAATGACAAGAATTGAAGACCTTTCTATTTGGAACAAGAATCGATTAGCGGTGATACAATTTTCAAAGAACAAAAAATCCTTACATTATCGAGCACTTGTTTCCCAAGGCTAGCATCATCGAGGGCTTTTTGGCCAGCGACCAAGCAATATCTCCAACAGTCATCGAGGCGGCGATCGTTTTTCCCATCTATGTATCCCTCGGAAGAGAAGGATTTGCCCCGCGAACCTAACAGAATATTCCGAAGCATCAAATCTATCTATTGGTGTGATTCCACTTACACCATCAAGGAGTTTATTGTAATATGCATCGACATCGCTTCCAAAAACCGAAACAAGTCCCATTCCGGTTATGACAACTCTTTTCTTTGGATCCATTTCTCTCTTCGGTGCAGAAGAAACTATCGGAGAAGGCATCGCCTTAATTTTTCGACATTTTGCTGCTTATCAAAATTACATAACTAATTCTTCAGATCAATACTAAACATTTAAAAACGAGCGTTGGACAAAAGGGTTAATATGTACCGGAAATGATATGAATCCCTTAGCCTCAAAACCAGTTGAGCCCACTTGAAAGAACGAACGCCCGTTTCTTGATTCTTTACTATTATTGAAGATCAAAATAGTTAAAGATGCACAAGCAATGGTAGCCTTTTTTCGACTCCACAAAAAACTATAAGAGTCTTTCAACTCGCTAAAAGAATCCGAACGGGAATAAGAATCGAACGAGTTTACGAAGAGTTTGAGATTCTTGGAGTAGGAATTTTGTGATCAGGAGTCAACTCTACTAATTCAAATAGGTTCATTACTAAAACAAAGGGTGAATTTGAATGTATGTTTATTACAATTAATTAATAAGATGTGAACCTAAAATGAACCTAGTTTTTCATTACATAAATGTAAAATATTATAGGCTTCACTATTATATTAAATGTTTAACTACTTTAACCGGCCTCTTGCACTCACAATTACTGAATGCCTAACTTCTCCAATTAAGGCAAGAGCAACTAGCAAGCCATTCTTTAATTTCATTACATCATTTACATGAACCAAACACACACTTCATAAAAACACTCTTTTTCAAGCCAGTTTTACTTGCCTTAATTGGAGAAGTTACTAGTGACAACCAAGCTCATCTCGGATACTAAGAAAAAAAAACATTGCCTGAAAATCCAAATAAACTAACCAATAGTATGAAAATCACAAAAAAATTAAATGTACCACACAAGTTTTTTTATTTTATTTTTTCCCAAGGAAAGAAGAAAGAAATATTTATTTGTCCCGTTGGTTTTCATTAATAAATGTATACAATGAAACATTTGCTATCAATAAGGGTCCATAGCTCAGTGGTAGAGCATTTGACTGCAGATCAAGAGGTCACCGGTTTGAACCCGGTTGGGCCCTTCCTTGTTTATTTTTTATTTTTTATTTAATTTTATTATTCAAATTCAATGCCCTTTCTTTTTTAATTTTTATTTTCCAAATTCAATGCAATTTTTTCAATTGCATTTCATAAGATCAATAACCATTTTGGCCAAAGAAAAATAGAAAATCAATAAATCATACTTAAATCATAAAATTAAGTAGCAACAAATCCTCAACAAAAACCAATATTTTTATTTTTCAAATTTAATACAATTTTTTCAATTACATTTCATAAAATCAATAACCATTTTGACCAAAGAAAATTAGAAAATCATTAACTCATACTTAAATCATAAAATTAAGTAACAACAAATCCTCAACAAAAACCAATTGAAAGTATATATACTCTTTTCATCACATAAATTCCTTTACAAACACAACAATTACCTCCACAATTCATTAAATTAAAAAAAAAAAAAAAAAAATCAAATGCAAATAGGGCAATGAACCAAACCATTCTCATTACACACACCACACCTCTCTCTCTCTTTCTTGCCCTCAACCACAACTTTACAACTCCCGCCACATTCCAAACACGGCACAAATCTCGCGCCCCCACAACCCGCGCACCCGACCCGACCCGCCCCCCTCTCCACTTTCGCCCAGTTCAGGATCCGACTCAGCCGACCCGTTTCGTTCAGACCCACCACTTCCTCCACCCCACCCACGTACCTCCCCTTCACAAACACCCTCGGCACCGCCGCCGCACCTTCCCCGAGCAGCTCCCTCAGCTCGGTCAGGAACCCTCCGTCCATCGCCACGTCACGCTCGTCGAACACCACCTGGTGCGTCTCCATCAGCTGCCTCACCCGCTGGCAGTCCTCGTGCGTCCGCCGCACCCCCCGCAGCGACGTCGTGTACACCACCACCGCGTCGCCGCCGCCGGGCGGGCAGTTCTCCTCGAAGTCCGCCAGCGGGTCGGGCCTCACGAACCCGCCCGCCTTCCCGCCCTTCTCCCTCTCCATTTTGTCCTTCAGGATGAAGATGTTCTCCCTCAGTGATTTCGGAACCACAACTTCACCGCTCTTCGCCGACTCGGTCCGGGCCGAGTTGAATCTCTTCAACTCGTGATTCCACGGCGAGTCGACTCGCTTCGACTCGGTTGTTTTGGTAGTGGTAGTGGTGGGTTTAGCTTCCAGCTCTTCGAGCGTGTGGAAGGAGAAGCTCTTCCGCCTGGCTGCGGCGGGGCTATCGTTCGCCGGCGCCGCCGCCGGAGATTTTTTAGGGCTGGAAACAGGTGCGGTGGGGGGCGGCGGCGCGGCTTTGAAGTCCTCCAGTGCCTTGCTGACTTCGTCCCACGAGCGAGGGGCGCCTTCAATGGCGTTGAGCTTCTCCAGAATAGGTGCTGGCACGTGCGAGTGCTTCTCGTCTTGCTCCTCCTCTGAATCTGAATCTGATTCGGCTGCGCCGCCGCCCTTCAGCCACGGCTCCTCGATGGAGTTAACGTCGAAAACGGCGAAGCTGGACGGCGGCGGGCGGTAGACGACGATGGCGTCCTCGATTCTCTTGGATGAAGCGCACCCCATTGTCGCAGAGCTGCAGAAGAATTGATTTTGGAGGGAAGAATTAGTGATGGGTTTTTTTTTTTCTTTTTTTTTTTGGAATAGAAAAATAAAAAAAAATGTATTTAATTTATTAATTTGGGATGGTGTTATCTGGAATATGATTGGTTGGAGTTATTTTGGAGGTTTAGCCAAATTTTGGTTTGTGGCTTTGATTTCTCCAAAATTGTTCAATTTAGGAAAAAGACAGTTGTGTATGATTGTGGAGGATGATAAAACACGTAGCTTCTTAAACATTTGTTATAATATTGTTTCTCAAATATTAATAATAATAATAATAATAATAATAATAATAATAATAATAATAATAATAATAATAAATAAATAAAAGCTATATATTCAATATTTATTTTCATATTTCATACACAATATATGTCATTTATTCCATCCAACTTGTATTTCATGTAAAATGAATGTGTCAAATTTGTTACTAGTTAATTGGAAAGGAATTTTCGGATTTTTTTTTTCAAAGAATATTTTTACTTTGAATTCCGAAATCTCGAATTTTCGTATTTTTTTGAAATTTCATAGATTGAAATTAGAATATATGTAAGAGATTTGTGGGCAATGTTTGGAAGCGTTTTAGAACTTATTTTGAGTAAATATGTTTTGGGGAAAAAATTTGAGATGAAAGTAATGTTTGTTTATATTTTGTAAGGAGAAAAAATACACAGTAGGAGTCAAATCATGTTTAAAGATGTTAGAAAAAGTATTTTAGAAGAAAAAAATTGAAAGATGAAGTGATGTTTATCTGTTTTTTAGTGAACGACATATTTTACTGCAAAATCTATTTATTGTAGGAGTCACATCACATCTGAAGAAGAGAGAAACTTTTGAAATTGTTTTGAGAAATGATTTGAAAAGTTTAATAAATCCCATTTTGTTTTGGGGAATCATTGAAAACAAAATAGAAATGGTTCCAAGCATTGCCTGTATTTCTAATTCGATTCTGGTTTTCGAAGAATTAAATTTTGATCTGGGCTCGTGAGTAAATGAAGAGCAGCGAGCTCTCCTTATTGTAAGAGGTAACTGACGACCTAGGCCGACATGAATAAAACCAACGATCTGAACAGGTTAACGACTTGTATTGGAGTAACAAGGGTGGCGAGCTATGCTTCATAAAGAGAAAACGACGAGCTAGATGTACGAACTAGCGAGTCAAACGACGACGAGTATGCGCTTTTACCATTTTACCCTTATGTGCTTATTATGTTCTATTACAAGAAATAAATAGATTTAAAAAAAAAAAAAAAGAGAAAAATAGATATCAAAATCCAGGAATTAGTCAAATAATGCTTGGCAAACAAAAATAAATAAATAATGTATGAAGAAGTTAAATGAAAAATGAGAATTAGAATTTATTTTATTTATCAAAAAAAAAAAATGAAAAATGAGAATATTATCACGGGCCACAAACTCGACCAATTGATTGAAACATTATTCTTTGGTTGTGGGCCTTGTGCCTGTGGTTTATGTTATTATTATATTTTTGTAATAATTCTTGTGGATGAGATTTTCATTTTTTTATTTTTTTTTTATTTTATTCTTTTCATTTTTCGTTTTTTGACAACTAATATATTGGAAATGGGAAGGATAAAATTTAATATTATATATATTATAGAATGATCAATGATCATAGAAGCAGCTAAGAATATAAGTAAATTACGGCCACCCCTGAGAGCATGTTAAATTACCAAAAAACAATAGCCCTGAGAGCATGTTAAATTACGAAAAAACTCTTCTATTGTGAATAATTACAACCAGCCATCAACTATGAATATTCTTACATGTTCATCCTTATGGCATCAAATTCGATATAATCTTCTAAATTATATGAAATGTTCTCTTGTTTGTACTCGATTAGCGCAAAAATACAGTTTATGATAGCACCACAATCTGATATTTGCAAGCTATATGATCATCTTGTTTCAAAATGTGGAGCTCAAATAGAATAAAACGGGTTCATTTCATATAATCTAAAAGATTTCACTAAATTTAGCAGCACAAGATTGAACGTGTAAAAATATTCATAATTTAAGAAAATAATTAAACTAACATTTCGTAATTTATCTTACTTTAGGGGTGGTCGTAATTTACCACCAAGAATATATTGGAAAAAATGAAGCATATAATATAATATTATATATTTTTTTAGAATGATCAGTGATCATACAAAAATTGAGTTCATACACAGTATCCATTTATAGATTCCATTTCCCAAGACGAGCGATCAATTATATTTTTACAAAATTATGGTTATGGTTTTAATTTTTATTTCAATGTTCCATTTATAATTGTCAATTTGACACTCTACGCCAGTTCCGCCACTACGCAGAGTATTACAATATTTTTGATTTAAAAAAAAAAATGAAAATTCTAATTTTAATCCTAACAAGGTAATTGTCAAAATTCTATATTACTATATAAAACATTGGTCAAAAGTAATTTTGTAGAAATTATTCAATATGGTCATTGAAAAAACAATTCGAGTAATTTTTAATGCAATACCACATAGAATAATTATTGAAATTGAATGTGCATGTTATCTTTATATTCTAAAGTCTAAACATGAAATATTAGCTGTATGAAAAAATCCAAAATATCATCACAACTTATGCGTTACCCTCCTTTATGTGCAACGAATATTTATTTGACTACACAGTTCATTACACAATATATATATATATATATATATATATATATACCAGCAGTGTGTGCAAGATTCACAAGATTGATTCATTCTGCAGTTAATATATTCGCGGCGGCCCACACCCACAAATGTCGTTTACTTAGTTATACGGACAACTTGTTGTGTTTAATGTTTATACTTTTTTTTTTATTTAAACCTTAGTATATATCATTTAATTTCCACTTGCTTCCAAAAAATGTCACAAGAAATAAATAAGGGTAAATTACACGTACACCCTTGAGGTATCATAAAATAACTTTAAGGTCCATGTAGTATCTGTAATGACAATCACCCCCCCTAAGCATTGTTAGAAACATTAACGAAATAACACATTGGATAAGTTATTCCGTTAGGGTTCTAACAACCTATTAGTTTCAGGCAGTGGTGGAGACAACATAAAGGTAGGGGGTGACATGGCTCTCCGAACATTTCGTAAAATCCTTATTATTTATATAAGATTTATAAATTTTCGTGTATGGTTGCATTAACGGCTCCGTTGGACATAAATATAGTGCATAACGGTCCCAGAACATGAAATCTTGGCTCCAGTAATTGTTTCAGGGGTGTGGTTGTAATTACCAATACCACAGGGATCTTAAAATTATTTTAGCCTACCTCAGGGGTGTAGGTGTAATTTATCCAATATATAAATTTTGAAAATGAAAAATTGACATCTTCCAATCAAAATCCGTGACTCTTTTGAATAAAAATTCAAAGGTTTTTTCTTAAGCATAAATACCCCCATAAGTTCTTACACTTCTTGCACAACACATTCACTACACACATAAGAAAAGAAAAGAAAAGAAAAGAAAAGAAAAAAAAATGGGAAATTGTTCTCTAAGAGCCACCACAGACACGGCAGAAGGGACCACCGGAGGACAAAAGCCGCCACCTCTGCCGCCAGGAAACGGAGTATGGAAGGTGAAACTGGTGATTAATCCGAAAGATTTGGAGAGGATTTTGTCGCATGAAATGAACACAGAGGCACTCATTCAGCAGATGAGGATTGCTGCTTATAATTCAACTCCCAAGAGATCGGGGAAGAAGGGCGGCTCGTGGAGGAGTTGCGTCGTTGATGAATCCGTTTATCACAAATACGACTGGCCGCCACGGCACCACCACCATCTCCGGCGATACGAATATTAATGTTTGTTTTGCATTGAGATCAGTAGTACTCATTTGAAGCAATCATGTGTGTATCAGAGCCTTTTATTTTCTATGATAGTCATGGTTTGAGATTATTCTATAGTAATTGATTGAGTTATTGTAATGTTTGATTATTTTGTGCTTGTAAATTACATGATTATATATATATATATATATATATATATATATATATATATATATATATATATATATATATATATATATATATATATATCCATGTTGTATGATATTTATGATTATAGTCTAAGAATATAATTTACAGTGCAAAATATATATTTGTTACAATTAAATGTTAGATAGGGTAAATTACAGCCAACCTGCCATCAGTGGCGGATCTGGCTATGATCTAAGGTGTGCAGTTGTACACACTTGATTTTAAACAAACTAAACTGTTATACATAAGTTGACACAAAAGGCTATTGGTTGAGGTTGTAAATATATTCTTCATTCATTTTTTGGTCATGGGATTCGATCACCCGGTACCCTCTCAAAATCTGATTTTTTTTCAAATCTTAACATTTTTCACCATTTTTCTCTTTAAATATTTCCACAATTCACCTAAAATTTGTAAATCGTAATTTTTTGTAAAGTGATATTTAAATTTTTTATCCTACAAATCGAACCCCCTTGGCAAAAATCCTAGATTCGCCACTGCCTGCCACCCCTGAGGTAAGGTTAAATTTTGAAAAAGCCCCACATGTTTGGATAATTACAATCGCCCTTCAACTATAAATCTTCTTATATGTCCGTCCTTACGGTGTCAAATTCAACATAATCTTCTAGATTATGTGGAATGTTCTCTAATTTGTACTCGTTTTGAAAAATGAAGTTTATGATGCATGGAGTCAAAATGGTACAAACTGAAGAATATTCCACATAATTTAGAAGATTCCACTAAATTTGACACAGCAGGTGTAGACGTGTATGAAGATTCATAGTTAAGGGGTGGTTGTAATTACCCAAACATAAGGAACTTTTTCGTAGTTTGACTTTACCTCATGGGGGTGGCCGTAATTTTCCCAACATTAAAAGGTAAATTACAACCATTCCCTGACAAAGCCACCCCGTATTTTATACTTGCTCGTCCACCCTTGCGTTCTCAAATTAAATGGAATCTTTTTAGATTCCGAGGAATATCTTTTAGCCTATCCTCATTTTACCAGGTTCAATTAGTCCGAATTTGGTCGTAAAATAGATGTTTCTTTCGGATTTGTAATAATCTGAATTTCTTGTTAACAAATAAAAAGACAAAATTACAATATACAAACAACCTATTTATTCCCTACACAACAATCCCAAAAGAATATATGGTGGTTTTGATGTAAGAAGACCTTCATATTGTAACATCAAAAACCTATAATTGAAATTTGAAACAAGCTCGTATATTTCATGAGAATGAATCGAACAGTTCCAAGTAAAAGTACGAATCAAATATATTTTCCGACAATTTTACATCAACATTCACTCATTTTCGAGCACGGAGGCAGATAAGATGACCTCATCGCCATCTCTTGAATCACCTACAATAAGTCCCTCCTTGTACTTGCTGAAATTTTTCGCAAGGCAAAAAAGGAGACGATAATTAGAGCCGAGCCTTCGATTCACGGAAAACAACAATCCTTGATCAGACAAAATTAGAGCATTACTAATCAATGGTCTAACCGAATCACGATTTTTGTATTATCACACAAGATATGAATTATCAAGAATCAAAAGTCAAGAGTACCTACGAGGGACCTTCGATCGAGGCTCAAACTACTATACAACCTACAGTTGGATTATTTAAGAAGTGAATTATGTATGTTCGATAAACTAAACAAAAAAATTTAACTTAGTTTTGCTGGGGCCTTTTCGTCCTAAGAAGAAAGAATACATCCAAAAAGTGGCGTATGCCGCTTGAATTGCAGCGAGCACCCGGTATTCTTTAGTAAAAGGCGAAAGAATAGTTCGCTAAGCGCTCACCGCGCAGCTGCGTGGTTAATTCAATTCTAAACACATTTTATACAAAAATCCTTAATCGGACAAAAAACGACTACAATTAGACTGTTACTTCCTGATTTTTTTTTTTTTTTTTTTTTTTTTTTTTGAAATTTCTTCCACTAATTCAGCCAATTAATGCAACTAATTATCAAGAAATTCGTCAAAATTCAAGAGACCGGCGTGGAAGCATCATGTACTACATTACGTACCTTTTGATCGAGGTCCTTGATTGGTGGGGCCTATCTCAAGAGTCTCTGACCCCGTTTCCAGAGATGACCTCATCCATGCTTTGGCCCCTTCGTCTGTACCTGCCGCCAGATGCCACATAAGCAGGGCAAGGCCGATAAGCTTTTATCGGCCACCAACCAAAGCCAGGTACAACGGCAATCCCACCTTGAATTCTTCCTTCACCATTACATCCCCTTTCAATCTCCTCTCGTCCACATGCTTTACAACCCCTGCGTGCGGAAATCGCACATGAAGAAGGAAAATGAATCATTTTCTCCAATAAAGCATTTCGTTTATTTTCAATGCGTGTATGGAAAAAACTTGCTATAATCTCGAAAAAAAAACAATCAAACTTTGAGTCGATCAGCGTAAGAGAAGGCTCAAAATTCTTTGGCAAGTTTTTAACCATTTGATTAATTTAGCAGCTAAAAAGACTATCTAAAATGTCAACAAATATATACGAGACCCGAGACCGATATTCTATTGTGTTTAATCTCCGATCTTCATGTTAAGTTATACTAAAGTAGAACCTCGATAACTTAATACTCGATAAATTAATAACCTCGCTTAAATAATAAATTATTTTGATCCCAACTTGGTGAGAACATGCTAAATTATTGACTCGATAATTTAATATTTCACTGAATTAATAGAATTTCCATAGTCCCGACTTTATTAATTTCCCCAAATTATTTGTGTTGTCTCGTTCTTTGTCGCTTTAGAGAATTTTTTTCGTTCCAAATTATGTCACTTTAGAATTCCGATCAATTCATATTTATTGATTTTCTTAATACGCAGAGGCGCGCAAAGAACGAAAAAACACAAATAATATTTATTGATTTTCGGATATAAATTATAGAAGAAAAAAAATAATAATCCTTTAGATTCAAAATACGTACGTTAGTGAAGGAAGAGAGCCAGAGTTCCCACTTTCTTCTGCGTTTTCTTCTTCAACAACACTTGTTTCAGGCGAAGAAACAGAACGTCGGATCAGCCGACCAATGGGCGGCGCCGCCGCCGGCGGCGAAGAGATGTGGGATTGGGTGATAGCTACAGAGGAAATTGAGCATCTGTAAGAGGAAATAAGTTGTTTGGAAAACGGAGAAAATTTCTGAGATGGCGGTGGTTTGGGGGACGAAAGGCGGAAGAAGGCGGTGGCGGTGGCGGTGGTGGTTTTACAGCCGCTGGTTGCGGTGGTAGCGGCCATACTACAGTATCTCTCCCGCCCGCGCAGGAAGATAAAATTCGTCGGATAACTCTTAACCACTGATTTTTCTTTTCTTATTTTAAATCAAAGGAAAATTTGCTCTTAGCCCCCCTTAAAGTTAATTATTTTCGCATATTACCCCAATAATTAAAATTTCAAGCACTTTTACCCTTCATTTTTTTGTTTCTAGTTATCCACTTATCCTCCATGACACCTATTATCTATCCATAAAAAATAGAAATAAATTATAACATTTTTATACTGATATTCATGTGAATACACGTCAAACAATTATGGTTTTATTATATATATATATATATATATATAGGCTACAATTAAAAAATTGTAATTACAGATCACACTTGATAAAATAGGCTAAAAAATAGATCACTAGATCAACAAAAACAAAAGGCAAAAAGAAACTTCAACTGTGTGTATATATAAAAAAAAAAGGGTAAATTACACACACCCCCCTGAGGTATGCTTAAATAACTGTAAGGTCCCTATGGTATCGATAATTACACTCAGCCCCCTGAAACGTAGTCAGAAACTCTAATGGGATAATGAATTGGATACGTTATTCCGATAGGGTTCTAACGGACTATTGGTTTCAGAAAGTGGTGAAGACAACAAAGAGCTATGGGGTGACATGGCTCCCCGAACATTCCCGAACATTTCTTAAATCACCCATAGCTCTTTGTTGTCTCCACCACTTTCTGAAACCAATAGTCCGTTAGAACCCTATCGGAATAACGAATCCAATTCATTATCCCATTAGAGTTTCTGACTACGTTTCAGGGGGCTGAGTGTAATTATCGATACCACAGGGACCTTACAGTTATTTAAGCATACCTCAGGGGGGTGTGTGTAATTTACCCAAAAAAAAATTTGAGCATAGACATCTTTGTTAATTACCAGATAAGCTAAAAATCCGAGGTTTTGAAGATCGCTTACGAGTAATGCCTTAACTAACTATAATTAAACCTTAAAGAAGGGGCTGGACTCCTCCGTGGATGAGAACAGGGGAGATATGATGGTGCACCATGTACCATCGTCCGTTATGGTTCTCGTATATATTAGTCACGTTGTGGGGCCCGGTCTCTATATCGTAAGCATTCATGGTAACCCAAGCCATATCTGCCATTACACGAGCCTTTACATCTCTTATTTCGAAATCCACTACATTTTCCCACCCGAATTCTATCTGCCAGCTCTGCATTACAGCGTTGTAACTAGAAAGAAAAAAAATAAAAATAAAATAATAAGCTCTTTCGTTCGAACACGAACATGTTTATAAATTTTTAAAATTTAAGCAAATAAAAAATAGAAAAAAGACGTACCCAGTAAATGACTCGCCGGTTGGATGAAAACACTTGACGTAATCTGCATTAAGCCAAAACTGTGACATAGCTGTGAGAGACCTATTTTTGACTAACGTAAAAAACTCGGTGTTGATATTAACAATGGCTCTTGTAGCAGCGTAATAAGCTTTCCATCCGTTGGGTGGTCTCAGATTATCTTGTTCGATAGTGAAATCCTGTTAGATGATGCAACAAAAATCAACATAATTTACCGTTTCGACCCTGATTGAAACGAGTAATGACTGCAGCAGTACCATAAGCTGGTTAAAGTTTACAAGATCAATTAAGATGTAATTCTCTTTAAGCGAGTTCGTGTAATAATATGTCCAAACAATATCTAAATTGTACCGCAGGGTCGAACAAAAGAGACAATTAAATAAAAAAAATTCAAATCCTAACAACGTATGGCAAACGCAAAATAAGGATGATGTTAACAAATATGAACGTAATGGTAATCTAAAATCACACGTGCGCTGTCTCTATTTCACACACACACACACAAACAACACACACACACACACACACACACACACACACACATATCTAAGCAGTCAATCAACCGTCATCTTGCCACAGATGAACTCTATTTTTATATTTATTTTTTCCTTTCTGTTTTTGTGACCAAAGAAATCTTAATTCTTGAACCGCGCCCATTATTTTCGTAATGAAGAAAAATCTGATATATCAATTATATTCAGCATTTCTCGTCACTAAATTATCTGTTGCTAAAGTAGATAAAATTCCTAAACTCTAATGTGAACATCTAGGAAAACAATAAACACATAGACCAAAAAATCAGGACCCCACATAAAAAGCTAAACCGTTTCTTGCTGATAGCAGTTAAATTATGAAAACGGAATTGTAAACCATAGATTTTTAGACACAATTCCATTTTCAAAGAGTATCTTTTCTATCAATAAAGATCACAAATAAGCATGCATAACGGCTCCCAAAATATAAAGTGGTAATCTATGCAGAAGCACAGCTCAAATCATTCACACACTTTACCCAATAGCCAATAAGTTATTATCACCTAAAGCAGATGGAAGGCTTATCCACCAGAATTCCCAACTCCATACTGAATATTCGTTTCCTATTTTTCTTGAACCAGTCAGGATGAGTAAGTTGTGACACAAGATTCTGTATCACAACAATTAGAAGTCATTTCCCATTTCTTGATTTATTCCTCCCAAGCATTAATTATTAGGGTAAATTACGAAAAAAACCCTGAACATAGGCTAAATTACGAACAACACCCCACCTATCCATAATTACCAAAACCCCCCAACGTTTTTCTCCATCTTACATCGACCCCCTTATGGTGTGATTTTCCACTGAATCTTTTTGAGTCCAAGGAATTATTCCCGAAAAATGCCGATTTTACCCCGACAGACGTGGCATTTATGTATGCTACTTTTCAAAGACAAAAATTAACCTTAGGGGGGCCTTTACACGGAATATTTATTCCTCTTAAATAACATCTTCACAACTTTTTTAGTATTACCATTACCCCTCTGAGGTTAACTTTTTTTTTCGACAAGTGGTATAAAGAAATGCCACGTCTACAAGGGTAGAATTAGCAATTTTCGCGAAATATACACCGGAATCAAAAAAAATCTGTGAAAATTCACACCGTAAGGAGATTGGTGTAAGACGGAAACAAACATCGGGGGTTGGTAATTAAGGATAGGTGAGGTGTTTGGAGTAATTTAACCTAAGTTCAGGGGGGTTTTCATAATTTACCCTAATTATTACTACTTCAAGGAAAGCAATACGAAAATGGCTATATTATGTTGAGTTATCCAAAGTAAATATTTTTTTATAACATGGTTGCAACTGTTTTCCTGCACAACCCAAGAAACTAATCAACTCAAATAATTTACCGTGGCAACCCTTATCTCCCATTGCTCAATTCAACGAATCGTACGAGCTAAACCAGAAAGTTACATGGTAAGTAAACCAAACAATTCCTAAAAAAACAAACAGAGACAACTCTACCATTCACATTACATAACAAAGAAATTATCTACTCCACCCCACTAATTCCCGGTTGAAATATCAAACAACCCGCTATTATACATACCAAAATCAGGTTTATAGCATCCTACAATAAATTCGAATAGATCAAGATAGTTACGATACCAAAATTCCAATAGTTCTTCAAAAAAAAAAAAAAAAAAGAGCCAAACCTTATGATAGAGTGCCTTCCACGCGTTATCATCGTTGGCAGCTTTACGCATGAGTGAGTTTGTCATGGAGAGGCGGCAGAGGCTCGGAAAATCCAAGTAACTGAGGGCATGCGTAGTTATCTCAGGTACAAGCTGCTCCATCATCGATGCTCCCGTCTGCCTCTCCACCAACACCTCCCCACTATTCTCACTACCAACACTGCCATTCACGCGCGCAGTCATTTTCCCCCAAGTATCCCCTTCTCCACTCTGTTCTCCCGTACAATCACACAGCATCAAGTTTTTTTTTTTTCAATTTTCCCCCAATTCAGAAGGGCTCGATTTCAATTTCGGTCTGCAAAATCGAAACACTTGCGAAAATGATGCGGAAATCGCTAGTCGTGAAAATCACAAAACAATTCGCGATCGCGGTCATTTTTGCAATTCGTGGAAGTACACACACGAAAATAAAATCGACGATCTTAAGAAAATTAAATCAAAAAATTAGGTTACCTTCTCCTGCAGAACAAGGAAATGTTGATTGGCATGGGGTTTCTCTTTTCCCCCCCATTTTTTCTGGTGGGATACAATTTGAAGGGTCCCCGTTCTTCTCTTCTTTCAAAAAACAAAAATTAAATAAATAAATTTGCCGGAGCTTGTGCGATTCTTCTGATATTCCGATTCTAATTAAGGGTTTAGAGAGAGAGAGAGAGTAATTACTGCAGAGGGTTCTGTAAATGAATTGGGAAGGACTGAGGAGGAAGAGAGGTGAAAGAGAACCTGCTATTTTGTAAATAGTTCAAACTGTAAGGGGTAGTTTGGTAATTCACCATCAACAATATTGGTTTAGATCTAAACTTTTTTTTTTTTAAGTAATTCAAGTCATTACAAGGAGAAGTAAAATTTCAATTTCCGATTTTCCCGTTTTCCCAAATTTATTTATTAGAATTATAACTATATATGTTTATTTGAATTTTATGAAATTGTTTTTACATTCCGAAAATAATTTCATTTGTAATATATAAATATTGTTATGCATTTTAAATTGTATACATTTAAACCTAAGAGTAAATTACAAACACCCCCGAGGTATGGTCAAATTACAAAAACCCCCACTTGTTTAGATAATTACATCTATCCCATTAACTATGATTTTTTCTTACACCTCCACCCTCATGGTGCCAAATTCAACATAATCATCTAGATTCCGTGGAATGTGCTCTAGCTCGTACTCGTTTTGTGTAAAAATACAGTTTTCAATGCACCACAAACAGATATATACAAGGTAAAAAACACATATTATGATCATCTTGATTCATAATGTAGAGTTCGAATGAGATAAAACGGGTACAAAAGTGATAATATTCCAGATAATATTCCATATAATCTCGAAGATTCCACTAAATTTGAGGAGTTGAGAGTGGTTGTAATTATCCAAACAGAGGGGTATTTTTGTAATTTGACAATACCTAAGAGGGTGTTTGTAATTTACCCTAAACCTAATTACATGTAACTCTCTATGTTAAGTCTAATTACGTTTAGACCTCAAAATTGTTAGAAATTGATGATCTATATATATATATATATATATATATATATATATATATATATATATATATATATATATATATATATATATATATATATATATATATATATATATATATATATATATATATATATATATATATATATATATATATATATATATATATATATATATATATATATATATATATATATATATATATATATATACTAGTGTAGAGCACCACGCAATGCGCGGTGCCGGGTGCCTCGAGTGAATACAAGAACTTATCGTATTATGTATTTTCGACATACTTTCATATATCGATTTTTAGGCTGCATTTTTTTTATCTTTTTTTTACGATTGGGTAAAATTTGTGTCAAATGTGGCGATGGGAAGTGACGATTTAAAGTTGTCTACAGAGGGTGTTGTGGGGTTCACTCCCTTGGAAACAAGGGAATTTGCTGGTGCACAAATGATTGTCAAAATACAAACTCGTTTATGTGTTAACGAAAGCTGATTAATCAGGAGTTAATTTTTCTTCCTTCTGTTAAAGGCTATCTGAATGACGGCGCGTGCGATGCGAAATAGGTATATAATATAGGGACCAAAAATCGTAAAAATTGATCTATTTGTTGAGATTTAAGATTTATTTAACATTTGAATCGACATAGATATGAATGAATTGAATCGTAAGATTTGAATCGTAAATCATAAGGTTTTATGCTCGGTATTGCGAATTCTCGTAAATGTAGCGGATATTTTGGATATTGAAAGAGAGATCCACTTTGGGGTTAAATTTGCAATTTGGGTGGAGCGGATAGGAAGATGGAGTAAGTATAAGGGTGATTCTGCAGTTTTCAAAACTGTTTGAGCCAGGGAGGTGGATGTTTTGAAATTACAAATTGACCTCCACTTGGGGGGCATTTCCGGTTTAAGGACCAAAATTAAAAATGGTATATAATATAGGGAAAAAATGTAATTATCACAAGTTTATTATAAATAATATAATAAAAAAAATCTTTCATAAATCATAAATCGTAAAATTTGATCGATTTGTTGATATTTAAGATTTTTTTGAACTTTGAATCGACTTAGGTATGAACGAATTGAATCGTAAGATTTGAATCGTAAATCATAAGATTTTAAACTCGGAATTGTGAATTTTCGTAAATGAGTCACACACGATTATAGCCGAGGAGTCGTAGAAGCATACTGCGTTGGTGGTGGATATTTCGGATATTTCAAGAGAGATTCGCTTTGGGGTTAAATTTGCAAATTAGGTGGAGCGGTTCGGAAGATAGAGTAAATAGGGTGATTCTGTAATTTTCAAAACTGATTCAGTAAGGGAGATGGATTTTCAGAAATTACAAATTAACCCCCACTTGGGGCATTTCTGGTTAAGGACCAAAATTATTTATATATATATATATATATATATATATATATATATATATATATATATATATATATATATATATGGACTAAAAATCGTAAAATTTGATTGATTTGTTGATTTTAAGATTTATTTTAACATTTGAATCACATAGATATGAATGAATTGAATCGTAAGATTTAAATCGTATATCATAAGGTTTTATGCTCGGTATTGAAAATTCTCGTAAATGAGACGGGTATTTTGGATATCGAAAGAGAGATCCACTTTGAGGTCAAATTTGCAATTTGGATGGAGCGGGTAGGAAGATGGATTAAGTATAAGGGTGATTCTGCAATTTTCAGAACTGTTTGAGCCAGGGAGGTGGATTTTTAGAAATTACAAATTGACCTCCACTTGGGGGCATTTCCGGTTTAAGGACCAAAATTAAAAATTGTATATAACATGGGGACAAAAGCCGTAATCATCACAAGTTTATTATAAATTATATAATGAATTAAAGTTTTCCTAAATCGTCAAATTTGATCCATTTGTTGATATTTAAGACTTATTTTAACTTTTGAATCGACTTAGGCATGAATGAATTGAATAGAGTTTTGAATCGTCAATCATTTGATTTTATACTCGGTATTGCGAATTTTCGTAAATGAGTCACACACAAATATAACTGAGGAGGAGTCAAAGCATACTGCGTTGGTGACGTATATTTCGGATATTGCAAGAGAGATCCAATTTGGGGACAAATTTGCAATTTGGGTTGTGGGGCTGGGAAGATGGAGTAAGTATAGGTCTAATTCTGCAATTTTCAAATTGTTTTAGTCGGGGAGGTGGATTTCCAGAAATTACAGATTGACCCCCACTTGGAGGCATTTCCGGTTTAAGCACTAAATTAAAAAATGGTGTATTATTAAATTAAAAATGGTATATAATATAGAGACAAAAACTGTAATTATCACAAGTTTATTATAAATAATATAATAAATTAAAGTTTTCCTAAATCGTAAATCGTAAAATTTGTTGATATTTAAGATTTATTTTAACTTTTGAATCGACTTAGGTATGAATGAATTGAATCCTAAGATTTGAATCGTAAATCATAAGATTTTAAACTCGGTATTGCGAATTTTCGTAAATGAGTCACACACGATTATAGCTGAGGAGTCGAAACATACTGCGTTGGTGGCGGATGTTTCAAATATTGCAAGAGAGATCCACTTTGGAGTTAAATTTGCAATTTGGGTAGCGCGGCTAGGAAGATGGAGTAAGTATAGAGGTGATTATGCAATTTTCAAAACTTTGTCGGACAGGGAGTTGGGTTTGTTGTCTTAAATATCAACAAATCGAGCAGATTTTTCGAATTACGATATAGGAAAACTTTAATTTATTATATTATTTATGATAAACTTGTGATAATAAATGTGGCGGATATTTTGGATATTTAAAGAGAGATCCACTTTGGGGTCAAATTTCCAATTTGGGTTAGGGACCATAATAGTAATTATATCACGTTAATTATAAATAATATAATACATTATTGTTTTCTTAAATCGTAAATCGTAAAATTTGATCGTTTTGTCGATATTTAAGATTTATTTTAACATTTGAATCGACTTAGGCATGAATAATTGATTCGTAAGAATTGAATCGTAAATCAAAAGATTTTAAACTTGATTTTGCGAATTTTCGTAAATGAGTGACACGCGATTATAGTTGAGGAGTCGAAGCATACTGCGTTGGTGGCGGATATTTCGAATATTGCAAGAGAGATCCACTTTGGTGTTAAATTTGCTATTTGGGTGGAACGACTGGGAAGATGGAGTAAGTATATATAACGGTGATTCTACAATTTTCAAAACTGTTTCAATCAAGGAAGTGGATTTCCAGAAATTACAAATTGACCCCCACTTGGGGTACATTTCTTGTTTAAGGACCAAATTAAAAAAAATGTATTTAATATATGGACCAAAAATCGTAAAATTTGATCGATTAGTTTATATGTAAGATTTATTTTAACATTTGAATCGACATAGATAAGAATGAATTAAATCGTAAGATTTGAATCGTAAATCATAAGATTGTATGCTCGTTATTGCGAATTTTCGTAAATGTGGCAGATATTTTGGATAGTGAGAGAGAGATCCACTTTTTGGGGTCAAATTTGCAATTTGGGTGGAGCAGTTAGGTAGATAGAGTAAGTATAGGGTTGATTGTGCAATCTTCACAACTATTTCAACCAGGGAGGTGGATTTTCGGAAATTACAAATTGACCTCCACTTGGGGGCACTTCCGGTTGAAAGACCAAAATTAAAATTCGTATATAATATATGGACCAAATATGTAATTATCGCAATTTTATTATAAATAATATAGTAAATTAAAGTTGTCTTCAATTGTAAATTGTACAATTTGATCGTCTTGTTGACAATTAAGATTTGTTTTAACTTTTGAATCGACTTAGGTATAAGCAGATTGAATCGTAAGATTTGAATCGTAAACCATAAGATTCTAAACTCGGTAATGCGAATTTTCGTCAATGATATAAATAATATAATAAACTAAAGTTTTCTTAAATCGTAAATTGTATTTTTTTGATTGTTTTGTTGATATTTAAGATTTATTTTAACTTTTGAATCGACTTAGGTATGAACGAATTGAATCTTAAATCATAAGATTTTAAACTTGGTATTGCGAATTTTCGTAAATGAGTCACACGCGATTATAGATGAGGAGGAGTCAAAGCATACTGCGTTGGTGTCAGATATTTCGAATATTGCAAGAGAGATCCACTTTGGGGTTAAATTTGCAATTTGGGTGGAGCTAGTGGGAAGATGGAGCAAGTATACGGGTGATTCTGCAATTTTCAAAACTTTTTAAGTCGGCAAGGTGGATTTCCAGAAATTACAAATTGACCCCCACTAGGGTGCATTTCTGGTTTAAGGAACAAAATAAAAAAACAAAAAAAAAAGTATAATAATATAGGGACCAAAAATCGTAATTTTTTATCGATTAGTTGATATTTAAGATTTATTTAAACATTTCATTCGACACAAATATGAATGAATTGAATCGTAAGACTTAAAATCATAAATTTTTGTGCTCAGTATTGCGGATTTTCGTAAATGTGGCGGGTATTTTGAATAGTCAAAGAGAGATCCCCTTTGGGGTCAAGTTTGCAATTTGGGTGGAGCGGCTAAGAAGATGGAGCAAGTATAGGAATTATAGGGGTGCTTCTGCAATTTTCAGAACTATTTCAGCCAGGGAGGTGGATTTTCGGAAATTACAAATTGAACTCCACTTGGGGGCATTTCCGGTTTAAGGACCGATATTAAAAATGATATATAATACAGGGACCAAATCTGTAATTATCATAAGTTTATTATAATAATATAATAAATTAAAGTTTTCTTAAATCGTAAATCGTGAAATTTGATCGTTTTGTTGATATTTAAGATTTATTTTCACTTTTGGATTGACTTCGGTATGAACGAATTAAATTTTAAGACTTGAATCGTAAATCATGAGATTTTATACTTGGTATTGCGAATTTTCGTAAATGAGTCGCACGCGTTTATAGGTGAGGAGTAGTAAAAGTATACAACTTTGGTGGCGGATATTTTGGATATTGCAAGAGAGATCCACTTTGGGGTTAATATTTGCAATTTGGGTGGAGCTGGTGGGAAGATGGAGTAAGTATACGGGTGATTCTGCAATTTTTAAAACTGTTTAAGTCAGCGAGGTGTATTTCAAGAAATTACAAATTGACCCCCACTAGGGTGCATTTCTGGTTTAAGGAACAAAATTAAAAAAAAAAAAGGTATAATAATATAGGGACAAAAAAATCGTAAAATTTGACCGATTAATTGATATTGAAGATTTATTTTAACATTTCAATCGACATAGATATGACTGAATTGAATCGTAAGATTTGAATCGTAAATTATAAGATTTTGTGTTGGGTATTGCGAATTTTCGTAAATGTGGCGGATATTTTGGATAGTGAAAGAGAGATCCACTTTGGGATCAAATTTGCAATTTGGGTGGAGCGGCTAAGAAGATGGAGCAAGTATAGGGGTGATTCAGCAATTTTCAGAACTATTTCAGCTAGGGAGGTGGATTTTCGGAAATTACAAATTGAACTCCACCTGGGGGCATTTCCGATTTAAGAACCGATATTAAAAACTGTATATAATATAGGAACAAAAACTGTAACTATCGCAAGTTCATTATAACTAATATAATAAATTTTAGTTTTCTTAAATCGTAAAATTTGATCGTTTTGTTGATATTTAAGATTTATTTTTTACTTTTGAATTGACTTAGTTATGAACGAATTAAATTGTAAAATTTGAATCGTGAATCATAAGATTTTATACTTGGTATTGCGAATTTTCGTACATGAGTCACACACGTTTATAGCCGAGGAGTAGTAAAAGCATACTGTGTGGGTGGTGGATAGTTCGGATATTGCAAGAGAGATCCACTTTGGGGTTAAATTTGCAATTTGGGTGGAGCGGCTGGGAAGATGGAGTAAGTATAGGGGTGATTCTGTAATTTTCAAAATTGTTTCAGCCAGGAAGGTGGATTTCCAGAAATTACAAATTCACCCCCACTTGGGGTGTATTTCTGGTTTAAGGACAATTAAATAAAAAAAAGGTATAATATATAGGCACCGAAATTCGTAAAATTTGATCGATTTGTTGATATTTGAGATTTATTTTAACATTTGAACCGACATAGATATAGATGAATTGAATTGTTATATTTGAATCTTAAATCATAAGATTTTATGCTCGGAATTGCGAACTTTCATAAATGTGGCCGAAATTTTGGATGTTGAAAGAGAGATCCACGGGGCAAATTTTCAATTTGGGTGGAGCGGCTAGGAAGATGGAGTAAGTATAGGGGTAATTCTGCAATTTTCAGAGCTATTTCAAAGAGGTGAATTTTCAGAAATTACTAATTGACCTCAACTTCGGGGCATTTCCGGTTTAAGGACCAAAATAAAAAACTGTATATAATATAGGACAAAAATTGTAATTATCGCAAATTTATTATAAATAATATAATAAATTGTAGTTTTCCTAAATCGTAAATTGTAAAATTTGATTGTTTTCTTGATATTTAAGATTTATTTTAACTTTTGAATCGACTTAGGTATGAACAGTTTGAATAGTAAGATTTGAATCGTAAATCATAAGATTTTAAACTCGATATTGGAAGATGATTCTGTGATTTTCAAAAACATTTCAGCCAGGTAGTTGGATTTCCAGAAATTTCAAATTGAGTGGTGCATTTATGGTTCAAGGACCAAAAGGAAAAGGAAAACTGTTTCGGTCAGGGGAGTGGATTTCCAGAAATTTTAAATTGACCCCACTTGGGTTGCATTTCTTGTTTATGGACCAAAATTAAAAAAAAATGTATGTAATATAGGGACAAAATCTGTAATTATCCCAAGTTTATGATAAATAATATAATAAATTAATTTTTTCGTAAATTCATTCATTTTCTCCCAAAACCAAATTGGTAATCGTAAACCGTAAAATTTGATCGATTTGATTATATTTAAAATTTATTTTCACATTTGAATCGAGTCAGGTATGAATGAATTGAATCGTAAGATTTGAATCATAAATCATAATCCAATGTCATATAATTTCCCTGCACCAAAAGAATAAATAAAGAAAATCGCAAACTCGACATAATGAGAAATTCAAGCAACATATAACTGCTACTTGAAATTTATTTATACCCCTCCAAACCATTTGTAAAACATTCATCCGCATTGTCATTAGACTAACCATCTCCCATTATACAAGAATCTAGATACTGAAAATAGGAATATATATTTCATAATAATAATAGTAATAATAAAATCTTGATATAGGCTAATACCTATCCGTGCGAGCAAAACGTTCTTCGACGACATAACCATCACCGGGAGCTCCCTCAGCTTGCCCTTGAAGTTCATTTTTCCTATCAGAGCCATAGACAGGTAAAATGGCATAATTTACTTTTACTTTCCTAACATCGAATAAAATACGAGAAGCACAAAAATTACATTCAAACCTTGGGCCGAGGCAGTTACACACTGCAACCATCGCTTATTTCGTACCGCATGCCTTTATTCCGGTAGCCTTTAACGAAAGTTAGAACGACAGTGCATCGGAAATAGTTTAGTAGCTCTCTCTCATGTTGAACAAAAAGGGCATCGAAAATATTCTATTGCCCAAAATCAGAACTATAATGAGATCAGTAAACGATTAAATCTTAATGCAGGAATAATTTGCTCGAGGCACCTATGTGTTTATTTTTGTGCAAAACTGAAACACCTATTTTTACTTCACCTACAAAGAAGAAGAACCACTATAAACATGAGCATAAAAGCATCGAATAAATGAATTGTTACCTTTCCTCTTACTGCAACACCCCCTCGCTTCTTAATGGAATTGAAAGGAGAGACATGGAGAACTATGGATTCTGATTTCACAACGTCGAACTTCATTCCTAACTGCAAGAAAATATTGGTTCTTACAGATAGTCAGTACCTGAGTTGTGTTAAAAGTTGGAAATATAGATACACTATCGTACGGCTTAAAAGTACCTTAACACCCCATTGAAGGACAGCTTTTTCGGTTGGAGATCCCGAAACCTCCATTGCACCCTCCTAAACACAACAAGAGATAAAAACTCGGTTAATGATCACACTCCCTTCCGAAGCACAGACATTTATTTACGAAAAGACTTGAAAAATCCATGCTCACATGCACTCATGTACTGATGAAAAGAATACATTGGATAGAAAAACACTGCAGGAAGTGTTCTGTGCAAGTCCCTCGTCTAGAAGAGAGGAAATTGTTGCATGCAACTGAGCACCGTCTTCAGGAGGATCCATCTTCTTTTTCCCAACATAAGCCTCAACTACAGTCATCTGTCGTACGTAGTTTGTCAAAGTTAGTTACACCAAAGTCGGAAAAAAAAAAAGGACAGGGAAAGTAAAATAACCTGATTTAGTGTCAATGTTCCAGTCTTGTCACTGCAAATGGTTGTTGCAGATCCCATAGTTTCACAGGCGGAAAGTCTACGCACCTGAAAGATATGTTGAGTTAATAATAAAGCTGTAATACAATTGAATAAACTAAATATTCTGGGAAAGATGAAGTAAAGTCGACATACCAAGGCCTTGTCAGCCATCATCTTTTTCATGGAGTATGCTAGGCTGTTATAAATTCAAGATAAATCGAAATCAAAATAAGGACAAAACGGCAACAATTGATGTACACAAAAGACAAGTTATGATACTCACGTCAAGGTTTCAGCCAACGGGAGCCCTTCCGGGACTGCAACCACCACTATCGTGACCTAAACGAAGGACTTCAGTCAATGAACAGAAAAAAAAAAAAAAAGGTTATCTAACGTATTCGCAATTACGTATCAAAATGTAGAAACTTACAGCAGCAGTTATGATATGTATAACCCCATCAACTATTTCGCTAACACTGGTCTCTCCATGGACGAACTGAACAGATCCATCGGGATTTTTTTACGTCCCCGTGAAAAATCTGAGGTAATTAATTTGTCAATGTTACTGATACTCAGAAAGTGCTCGTAGAATAAGATAACACGAAACACTGCCCAAATTACCTGATTAAGAGAATAATCAGCACGAAGAGAGCCACGGTGAGCCCAACGATGCCTATAAACGTTGCAACACCATTCAGGCGCACCTGTAATGTATCAACAGGATCCATACTTGGTTTTATTTATTTTCGTGTAGTAAGTAAACAATGAAAAGATGAACCGTTATATCCAATAAGTACCTGCAAAGGAGTTTCTTCACCGGTATCTTCTGAAATACTGGCCATCAACAATCCCCATTCGGTGTTGATTCCGACACCAGTTACCTGAAACAGAAATTTGAACTTGTTATAATTATTCAACATCTGAAATTGGAACAGAAATTAAGCGTGGTCGAAAATTCGTTTACTGGAGGTGGGAAAGTTTTATATCTTACCATCATTGTTCCGGCACCAGCTGCTACTTTGCAACCAGACATCAAAAATGGAGATTTGTGGTCTTTGTGGACCTGCAATAATGGCATTGTGTGTGAGAAATAAAATTATAATAATCTAATATTATAAAACCTTCAAAATAAAGTCTAAGCAGCTCACAATCTTGCTTTTTCCAGTCATGCTGGATGCGTCAATGGCGAGAGAATGTCCGCTTATCAAGATTCCATCGGCAGGAACCTGTGTAAAATACATTAGGAGACTCTTTTAGACAATGATGCGTGGTCCAAGAAAGTATAGCGAGTAAAATCGAATCTGTTATCACCTGATCACCAATCTTGAGAGGTATGACATCTCCAACCACAATCTCGTATATCGAAACCTTGTTTCTTCTGCCACCTCTGATCATCTGTACATATGTTTATCCATGAGAGTACTCTAAAGAGAACAATAGCAAGAAGGTAAAAGCTTGAATAAGTGCGTGACTGGAATATTACCTCCAATTTGATGTTCTGTTTTTCTTCGTTTAAATTTTGAAACTGGAGGGACTCCGGTAATCACTAGTTGCTGAACAACAGATGCAATGATAAAAAGTGAAAATTATATTACTTCTCTCCTAAGGTTATAAATAACCAATCTGAATTTTCTAACCTGTAACAAAAATAACCAGAAGAACAACAAAGGTGATGCTTCCTCCGTCGTACCATCCTTCCTCCAGGCCCTGGAAAACACGAGCAATTCTTAAATTATATATGAAGGAAATTATATAAATTCTTTAGTAATATGGTATTGTTGTATTTCAAGCCAACTTCAGTTTTTATTCCGAGAGCCAAAGAGGCCACGGCGGCTATTATTAAAATAATGAGAGTTAGATCCTGCCAAGCCTCCCATAGGAACCTCTGCGCAAAAACAAACGTCGAATAAGTAAATGGTGGAAATGTATAAGTAAGAACATCCGAGCAAAAAAATATAACACTCTAGACAAGTCTTACCAAGAAACTCCTTCCTTTTTTCACGGGATACGTGTTCGAGCCGAAAACATTCTTTCTTCGTGATAACTCATTTTCGTCACCGTATATCCCTGTTTCGACGTCTGTTTTTATCATTTCTGCCCACCCTTTAACCTGAATAAAATGACGGTCGAGATTAATATTTATGCATATAGCATATGTTAGCAAACTTCCTAGAGAGATGGTGAAGGGAAAAAGGAAGTGTTACCCCTCCATATTGTTGCAGTGCTGTAATATTATGATCCCTGTTCATCGAAGCAAGTTGCTCGAGGCCGATTTCATAATCACCGTTAGGAGATGGTGGATCTACTGTCGTGCCTAATACTGAATTGACGAAAATCAAATCAGGTTTGTAGCAGAGATGGAAATAAGAAAACCAGCTTAAAAAGAAGCAACGCTTGAAAAATACCTATTGCTCGTTGTCCAGCCAACTTAAAGAGCAGTGCAGCCTACAACCACCGACACCAGAATATCAAGAATCGAATTAATAAAAGTACGGAATGAAGACTAATGTGTTTTAATATTACCCTTATGACCTGAGCATGTGCTCTGATCATCCGTCTTCTCTTTTCTTGTTCTTCGTCTTTTTTCAGGTCTAACGTGTAGCGGAAACATCACGAAGCATTAAGCACGAGGGCGGCTTGCTGCAAAAGGACCGAGACTTAGACAATCAGAAAGAGGTGCACATGCATGTAATTCATCGAATTTCAAGTGATTTTAAATTCCATAACCATAAAAGCAAAAACGATAAATTCGACGACTAATCATTCAACCGTTTAACTTATCCTCCAAACAGAAAAATAAGATGCACTATTATGGGATCGGGTAATCGAAACGTCACGTGCATGAAACCAAAACAGAGGCCATAAAAGAATCACCAACAACGACATCACATTTTACGATGAAAACAAACGATTTATTGCATGTGATAATTAAATGCAATACAATAAACAAACACACGCGGGCGAAATCTTACCCTCCAGCGCTTGAGCGATTCATGGGAGGCGTTTTTGGTGTTGGCAATGTCGAAAGGATCACAGAAATCAGGATCGCTGCCCCATCCACCCCCATCAACGCCAGCGGAGGAGTCGCCGGTCTCGAGGACGAGGTGCGATGCAGCTTCATTGCCGTAGTCATATCGACGGTGGCTGGGGGAGGAAAAAGAAATATGAGTAAGAAACAATTTGTGTTTATTTTTGTGCAAAACTGAAACACCTATTTTTACTTCACCTACAAAGAAGAAGAACCACTATAGTTGTACAACGCAAGAACATGTGTAATATAAACTTTTTCACTCCACCACCACCACCGCCGGAGCCACGAATATTTGCGCTAGGCCCGGAATTAACAGAACCACCAGACCCTCCTCTAATAAACACAGTCTTCAAGCCCCTTTTTGGGCGCAATTTGCAAATCTGAAACTGACCCACCAAATTAGAATTAGAACTACAAAAACCCTAAACGAAAACAAAAGAAAAAAGCACAGACAAGATAGATACGTAATTAGAATCAGTAACCTTAACGAGGGTTTAACATGAGTTTTCCAGTAATTAATGAAAGAAAGTTGAAAGAATCAGTAAAATAAGTAAATTTAGTGTCCTAACCTGTGACAGTAACGAAAGAGTTATCCAAGAATCGGAAAAAGGTTGAATCTTGGAACCGGTTGAATGCGAAGAGAAAAGATGAAAGCTAATTCTGAAAATGCAGAAAACCCATATATATATGACAGCCCACAAATTGAAGATAGAGACGAGGAGGGCGGCGACGCATACTATTGGAGGAAAAAAGCGGTGCCGTGGTACAGGTGCATCGGGTGGAGCGGCGGCGGGGCGGCAGACTAATCAACGGCGGAGGTCAACAAATGTTGGCGATGGCAAAGCGGCGTCGTTTCTCAGCCAGCAGAATAAAAAAAATTCGAAAATCAAAATTTAATGGGCACAAAGAAAAGGAAAAAGAAATGGGCCTAAAGAAAAATTTCTAAAACATACAAAAGTTAAAAACTCAAAATTTATTAAAATTACTTCGAAACCCTAATTTCCCGACTCTCTCTCTCTCTGCAATCCGACCTTTCTTTCTCCCCCACCACCACCACTGCCTCCCGGTTCTCCGACGACCACCACCACTAGCGTATCTCGGCTCTCCGACGACCACCACCAGCAGCAGCGGCTCCCAATTCTCCGACGACCACCACCACTTGCGCCTCCCGATTCTCCAACCACCACCATCGCAACCAGGCCTCCCGGGTCTCCGAAGACCACCACCACCAGCGCCTCCCGGCTCTCCGACGACCACCAGCAAAGCCGCTCTCTCTATCGGGTATTTTTAGAATAAATCTAATTTAATTGATTCAAATTTAATCTTCATTCAATTGATTTAATTTAATTTTTGGTGTCTGTTGTGTGTTTTTGTGTGAGTATGTTCTGTTTTGCTACTGTGTCGGTGCTCATTTTTTTTTGGTTTTTTTTTTTTTTTTTTTTGGGGGGGAAAATTCCGAAAAGTTTCCGAGAAAATTCCGAAAATTCCGAAAATGAAGATTTCCGAAAAATTCCGATTTTCCGAAAATTCCGAAAAAATCGGAATCGGAATCACTTTTTGAATTCCGAAAAAAATCGGAATCGGAAGTCGTTTTGGACTTCCGAAAATAATCGGAAATTTTCCGAAACACCCAAATCCGATCCGATCCGTCCGATTTCCACCCCTACCCATGACATTGGCTTAAAATTATTTTACTATATATGTTAGGGGTGTAGGTGTCATTTACCACTTAATTAAACCGCAAATTATAGTTTAGGCGTCGCCACAAAATACAATACATTACGGCGTCGTATTACGATCTCTCTCTTCATCGGTAATGGCAGCAGCGACGTTCAGATACTTGGTACAGCTACACAAGGACGTTCCAAAAGCGGCGAGATTCTACTCAGAGGGATTGGGCTTCACCATTGACGTTTGCACTCTCCGATGGGCCGAGCTCCATTCGGGCCCTCTCAAGCTCTCCCTCCTGCATTCCCCCAGGTCAATTTCCCTCTTTCTCAATTTTTCAAAAAAAAAATTTGATTTTAGTTTGGTATTAGATTTACTGAATAAAGATTCTCATGATAAGATTCAGATGAAATTCGAGCGTGGTGAATCCGTAGATAATTCTGATTTCAATGATTCTGTGTAGAAAACTGTACAGAAATTGTTAAAATTATTGCTTACTGGTTGATGCCCTAGTTGTACTAGGTTTTTGAATCATGAACACTGTTCTTCCAATCTTTGGATTATGACCATTGTGTAATTGTGTTTGATGTGTATGCTTCGAAGAATCGTAAAACACGATACGTCGATATTACTTATTAGACGGAGCTCCCCGTAGCGTTCGTAATCTGGTGTTGAAATTGCTACGGTGCTCGCGAGAATTTGTTCGAAATCATTTTCTTCCGTAAAAAAAGTGATTAATAAAGCCATGATGATGCATATGTTTTAAGTTACTTGTAAAAAAGTGTAAGAATTGATTCATCACTTCTTTCTCCGAAGTCGACCGTGTAATTAAATTATCGGCTTTCTCTTATTGTTCAGCGACCATGTTGAGAGCAAGGGCTACTCATCACTACTATCATTTACAGTAACCGACATCAATAGCACTGTAACGAAACTGATGTCTTTAGGCGCCGAATTGGACGGTCCGATTAAATACGAAGTCCACGGAAAGGTAATGTAATTCGATTACAATTTTCTTTTAGATTTACTCCTTTTATTTTGAATATTTTCCGGTATATCGGATTCAACAGGTGGCAGCAATCCGGTGTGCTGATGGACACGTCTTAGGTCTTTACGAGCCTGCTTAAAAATTCCCGTTTGAGCGTATGTATTCTGCAGAGCATCATATAATTTTGTGTTCTCGGTATGTATTGCAATCCCCAAATCGAATCCATTCCATTAATTCATTTGGTACCGATTTTTTTTCTTTCCTTCTTTCGTTTCTGTTGTTGTAGGTACATGTATAAATAGTGGTTATTTTTGCTGCTTCATTTTTATCTTCATCCTATTTCAATGCCAAGTTCTATATAATCAATCAGGTTTTGTAAATGCTACACTTGGTAAAATAAAATACAGTAGGTGATCCAGTATTATTGAACTACATATAATAACGCACACACCCATGTATATGTGTGTTCAATGAACAATTATTTGTATTGATCTATAGTGTAAAAAATCATGCTTTCACCATATATAACATCTCATAGACAAATTTTAATCGTCAATTTTACATTAAATCTCATAAATGACTTAAAACTTTTGAAAAATGAAAAATTGGCTTCAATCATTTAACACACTTGTATATGAAATATTGGCCTTAAACAATTTAATTTGAAAGATAAATGGTGAGAATGAATTTTACATAGAAATGGGCAATATGACAATTATTGACTGGATTTATTTTGTAATACAATAAAAAATCGTTATATTTTACAAACATCATCAATTTTACTTACAAGCAAATCAAATTATTATGATAATTATTATGATAATTTTAGATTTCAAATTATATATATATATATATATATATATATATATATATATATATATATATATATATATATATATATATATATATATGTGTGTGTGTGTGTGTGTGTGTGTCTGTGTGTGTGTGTGTGTCACAAATTTTCTTGCACCCCCACCAAACAATACAATTAATGTATTTTAATGTGCAATAATAAAGATCCTTAAAATCCTATAATAATAATTATAACAATAATTAAAAAAAAAAAAGTTACAATTTAAGCGCCTGTTTTGTCCTGAGCAGCCTCAACATACTGCTCAGCCAGTTTCTTAACTTTTTCACCTTCCTTAATAAGAAAATTTGCATTTTTCTCCTTAGAGTGATACTTCATCACTTTCTCAGTTGTTTTGTTCACAGCCCATCTGTACTGTTCAACTGTTATCACACCACTCTTGCACAGTGGTCTTATGTGCTCCTTTACGTACGCTTCAACCTGACCGGAAACATCAAAAAATAACCCGTTATTATTTAATTACGTACGCACAACCGAGACTCGTTAATACATGTAGATTTTGTTTACCTTTTTCATGACCACACTATTATTCTGTTCTGCTTGCTTGCTGCTTTTTTTCTCCTTTTTCGTTGCATTCTTTGATTGTTTCGATTCCAAGTTGTTGTTGTTGTTCTTCTCCGTTTCGTGGGGCCCACAATCTCCATTTTCTCCATGTGGTTCTTTACTTGCTGTCTGTCCGACTGGTGCGATGGATATGGCGATTTCTGGGTATTTTTTAATAAGTGGCTCTTTTTCAGGTCCGTAGAGTTCTTCACACTCTGCATCATCTTCACATTCTGCCAAAGAAGGCTCCTCGGCTTTATCGACAGGAGAATTTATACTAACCACAGTTGAGCCTCCATCGTTAGTCTTGTTCCGAGACTCGAGCGGATCAGACGAAACTGCCAAGGCTTCCACATTTGGTTCTTCAGCTTTAATGGAGGAAAACAACAATTTGATTTTCGGCTGTTCGGGCTGTACGTTAGAAATGTTTAAAGATCCAGCACCAATAAAGTCGTCGTCTTCCAAATTATACTCGAAATCGCCGTAAATATCGAGTTCCTGATTAGAATCGACTTCAAGAACACTGTCGGGTTCCTCCTCTATAATATCATCCGCTTGCAAATGATCGGGACTATTTGGAGGGGAATCTGAAACGAGCCCTGCTTTTCTCAGTGCTTCATCGACTGACAAATCTTGTAAAGAGCTATTATTTGTTTCTTCAGAGAGGTGTTCTGAAGTGGAGCAATGAATTTCTTCTTCTGTAGCTCTCTCGGAGTTCACATTGTCTGGTCTACGTAATAGCTCCTGTGAACACAAATTCGCGTAAACTAGCTTGCTGTTTGACCTGTCGGCAATTCCCTTTTCGATGTTAACAGCATCTGCTACAGCCAACTCTGTTTCGGCAGCTCTACTAACTAGCGACATATTTGCTTTCTTCAGAAAGTGCTCCGTCAGGCGATAAAGTTGAGCCTGTACAACAACTAATTGTTAAATCAATCATCTGTAAAGTTACATACAAAACTCGATTGTATTTCCGATTCTTTCTGCAGATTCTTAAGGATTTGGTATGTTGCCAACGATACCTTATCGGAATAACAAAAGTGCCAGATTCATTTGCACGACAAGGATTTAGTACATTGAAGAAATTGTCATATTACAACAAATATATAAGCGGCAAATCAATTTCAATTCCTATTGTGTTCATAAAATCCCAATGTTAGGACATATCATATTAATTTCAAATCAACTAATCAATTTCTTCAAGATAGAAACTCTCCATTCGTAAGGACCAGGGATAAAACATATTGTTTCTGTGTCGTGAAAAATAAATTTACCTGCCTCACTGACATAGGGATTTTATTGTGACGACTAGGAGCCAAAACAGGCCGCATTTCTTTTGGCAGTTGAGCCTGCTCGAATCCACCAAAATGAAGGCACTTGATTCAATTAACAAATTACCAGGAAGGAGATAGAAGAATTTTCGGAAGATAAAAGATAAATAATATCACTACCAGTAAAGTATAATTCCCTTTGAGAATCGTGCTGTCTTCTTCTTTCTCTTGCATATTATTTCCCGAGGCTGCTGTTTTTCTCGCCAGAAGTTCCAAGGCCCATTTTTTTTTATCACCCTTTTCTGAAGGCTTTAATGCAGAAGTCGCTGCTACTTTCCCCTTGGCACTCTTCTTCGTCTCTTTACCATCTAAAGGAGGAGCAATCACCTGTGATAAACTCCGGTGCTGCTGTGGATTCCTGTCAGGCTGGTCAACGGTCAATGGTGTAGGACTTTTTCCAGTGGAACAACTTTCCTTGTTCTGTTCAAGATTTGCAACAGTCTTGATATCATTCTTCCTAGGAAAAACGGATGCGTCGGCTAAATACAATCTTGAAAGAACAGAACCCTTTGCCTCTTCTTCAACCCTCGGCGCTTTCTTTGTGGAATCGGAATTATCTCTTAGCAGGTCAAGAACTGACTTTAGTGTCTGAACCTTTTCAGGCTTTGATGCCTTTGTGCATCGATGTTTCCAGAATTCAACTTCACATTCCCGAGTCCAAGCTCGTTGTCGCTTCCCTCCATTCCCATATATCTTCTTTGTTAGATTTTCACGTATTTTTCCCTTTTGCAGCAATGACTTTTTTGCCCTCACATCCAGAGGCTGTTTCCTGTTTTCAGGCACAGATCCAGCCAAAGCAGCTCGAAAAGCATCCAAAAGTTTTGGATCAAAAAGCTCTTGTCCGATCTCTTTAGAGGATTTATTACGAACCGCTTCTCTGATTTTTTTCCTAAGCTCTTGAACCAGCTCTAAAGAATCTTTATCTTCGCCAGCTCTCCTCACGATTTTCTTGAGCCTCAACCCACTTTCTCCTTCTTTTGGGGTTACGTCGGATGAATTTCTCTTTTTACGATCTGTTCCTTTAACTATATCCATTATATCAGAGATACTATTTTCCTTTTTAGATATAGATTTAGCTGTGTTATTCCTCCTCGAACCACTTTGACTAAAAGTAGCAGTAGAGTCATCTCGAACGGATACAGCTGTTTGATCTGTCAGACTTACGGGCTGACTATTTCTTTCGGCTTTCACTTTCTTCCGAGAAAATTCAGCCTCGCTGTTCGCTTTTCTTTCTCCCTCATCCGCATCTCTACAAGCATCACAAAAAACTACGTGAAACAAGGCCAAATAAAAAGAAAACAAAAGGCAAAAGATATGTCAAGTACTGGAGTAATTTGTTATTTCATTAATGTAAAATTTGAAGCATCATCATTAATGTAAAACTGGAAATGAGGCATTTCTATGGTATAATAACCTGATATCTCTGTGCTTCCTTTTACCCCGAGAAATTCCACTTGTGGTCTCTTTCTCATCACACGCCATACTTTTTCGTGACAACACGTCCATTTCAGCAGGCAGCATCTTATTAGCTGAAACACTCCAGAGGGAAGGCAAAGAAGCAATATTGAGCTTGACTTAACAGACAGATATAATAAATGATTGCTGAAAGTAATGATACTTGAGAATGAATCGTGATATAGCTACTCACTCTTATCTTATACCTGGCAAAAGATCTTCCGACCTATTATTCGGTTCCAAAGATACAGGCACATGATCTTCAGCTGTGTGATTGTCCTTCATATCTGCCAAATACATGAGAGAGAATACAAGATGAACTCTATAGTTGTGCTTAATTATATGCTACCTTAAGATCAATGGGAATTAAGTAAAGTTCCTTGGAAATGCAATTACCCGGTGTATCAGAATCAAGACCAAGGCCTACACTAGCGTCGATTTCGATTGTTTTGTTATTTATATGTCTTGGGGCAGTTTTCAGTGCATCATCAGCAATTTTCTTCAGCTCAGCGGGTAATGTGGAAATCGGTGATAAAGAAAGTTCCATTTCTTGGTGAACTGAGTTAGGTTCAACACTGTTCCTATCTCCTGGTAGTGCTTCCAAATTCGGCATGTCGGATAC
Organism: Erythranthe guttata; assembly: GCF_056151865.1. NCBI lineage: Eukaryota > Viridiplantae > Streptophyta > Magnoliopsida > Lamiales > Phrymaceae > Erythranthe > Erythranthe guttata. Next base: position 16,836,495 of record NC_142537.1, read on the forward strand.
TGAACATGATAACAAGGCAGTTTCCCCGTCTTTGCTACACCCCAAGACTGATTCATTTGATTCTCGACTCTCTTGATTTCTGTCAACCAGTGAGATAACTACAGCTGTCTCACCCTCATCAGCAACAGATACCGATACTCTTCCAGAAAAAGATGCTTCAGCTAGGCAGTGATCACCACTTGCGATTTCTAAACCGTTTTGATAGGTTTTTGTTAATACTGAGACCCTGTTGTCTGACTTCTGTGAACTTTCATCAACGGTGCACCTGCATCAACTAACGATACAGTATCAAATATCCACCAAGAATCAACCCGGGGGCAGTTATAACAATTTTTTGAAGCGTATAAATAATAAGCCGATATGAGGAGTAGGTTTAAAAAGGAACCGATTAATTACCTTGGGCATAGCCATGAGCCTTCGCAAGTGCCTTCGGAATCAAATCCCACACAGAAAGCATGGTACCTGTTCACATACAATACAATAACAAATCAGAAGAAGGCATTGAAAAATCAGTTACAACAACTTGACAGCAGAACCCAATCAATATACAGATGGTGAGAATTTCAAAACGAAGTCAATTCTGATAATGAATTGTACGAATGCCAACCAGGAGTAATCAAACTTTCCAGGAAATTAATCATATTATTCTGGTTCAGACAGCATATTTAGATCTCTATAACTTCTTAAGATTCGTGGAGATGAGAGTGACACAGTGTGTTGGTGAAAACTCACAAGTAGTGAATGTTTAACTTATTAAAGAAACATTTAAAAAGAGTCCGTTCCCTTTTGTGGCTTGGCAGGACTGCCAGTACGAAAAAGTCAATCAACTTCCTGCGGACTCTCGGCACATTTTCTAAACTCGTAAATGCAAGAATATGAAATAGCCAAAGGTACAAATCAATATTGTAAACAATGAAAAGGCAAGGACACACAGGACGAAACTGAAAAAGTATAAATCAAAGAGGAGAAGACAGGAGTGCTAGCAAATTAAAGTGCACAGAAAAATCACATAACTCCAAAATCGTGAAATGTCATATACCAAGACGTGCTTGTTATACCAAATAAAGAACTCTTCGATTAGTACGAAATGGATATAAAGGTACGACATCGAGCATCAGCAAGAGCAAACAAGGTAGCTGTAGGCTCCACTCAGTGTCCAAATTTATTGTAAACCATGATCGCTTGATTTCCATGAAAAAAGAAAAGGCTGAACAAAAATAAATGGAAAACTGGAAATTTTATTGTATACCATTTATCACAGGAATCACAAGCAATGGACGTATCAATATCAGAATCTTCAGTAATTGCCACTGATCCACTTCGGATTTTGCAGCCATCTCCATCCAAGCAGACAACTGCCTACAAGAATTACAGAGTGACCATGATTACATGTTTACTAATGTTGGATTATACTGAAATGAGTTTCAGAAAAAGAACCAAAAAACTTGAGGAATAACGTGAGGATCATGAACTCAATGACCAAAAAAGACCAGTATCTAGTTAGCAAAACTTATTGTTTCGCAAATTAACGACTTGAAACATGCTACTACCACTTCTCAAGTTTCGTCTTTCTGAAGCACAATTATCTATTGAAGATGATCAACAAGCAATGAGCAAACTGCAATTTTAATCCTCAGCGGTACTATAGATGTCTTGCAAAATGGTATTAATGTTAATTCGGAATAAATAAAATATGTGCAGAAGCAAAACAACTTACATTTTCATCAATATAGTATGACGGAAAAGAAAGAGTGTTACTTTTCCCTTCAACGAACCACTCATCGTCTCTGCAACAATATAAAGAAAGTTCTAGTAAATCTTTGTTGATATTACCAAAAAGGAAAAGGCATAGTAACTTTGACTTGTTAAGAGAATCATTACATATAATTTGCAAATTCAACCTCCTAGTAGAATACTGATTCTTACGATTCCCAACAAGATCACCATAACCTCAATACTGTGATCCTCAATTAAATTCAGGTCATCTGGTGGTCTCTATCAATAGTTGCATTCTACCGACTCAGGACTCAATATTCCAAAACTTAGAACTATAATCGACAGACTCCGAATTCTCTTCGGCAGTTTTCTCTTCTTAGTCTTTGCAGTGAAAGAAAAACTGCCATCTAGTACAAAGCTTATCTTCTCACCACTCTACTAACAAACCAGATCAAAGTAATTATACTGTGACCAGTGGAAATTTTGGAAACGCAAACGAATATGGAATTTGTAAAACATGTTCAATAAAAAAAATGTTTCTGTCTTTACAAGGTCATATGATTTATCAAAATGGGGATACATAATGAAGAATGGGAGAGGGTAGATGGTGGATAACTCTCATGACTACTTCTTGTCATCCAACTACTAAATGCTTTAGATTGTGTTGAATGATCGCTTCATCTAAATTGAGTTGTTAGTGAAGTGAATCATTTACTTCTTAGCAAGTCTACATGTACCTCAAGGCAGTCATATTACTTTCTAAACCTTGCACGTGAAACATTTTTTAAATGGTAAAACTCAGGACTTCTTATTTGTGTGATACAATGTACCATGTTGAAAGACCACTTATCTAAAAGCTCAAGTTGTCAGCAAAGTGAATCGTTTAAACTTAATAACTCTACGGATTGAAATCCCGACAGAGGGCAACTGTCCCAACATTTCTGCTTCCTCCCAGCATTTCAAAGAAAACTAGCACATGTCATCCTCATTACATCCCCAAAACCAACATAAAGCGTTTTTTAACATCCCTCTTCTGTAATCTTTGGTAGAGCATAATAGGAAAGTTACATGTGACGTTCGTAGTAGAAGAGACTAACAGTTACAAGAAAAGAGCAATTAAGTATACCTTGGATTTATATCATCATCATCCTCATCAGTCTTGTTGCCACCAACAGTATCATATACCTTCATTCATCATTTGTGACCATAAGCAAATACGTATGTGTGAGATGAGTAAATATGCAATCAGTGAAAAAAGAAATGAGTTTTACAGCCATAATTTGTCTAAAATGTGTAAATTTAATAGGATAAACACGCTAAGAAGTGGCCACAAAGAACTGGAGTGCCGGCATCCAATAGCTAACAAGTTATATTACTCACCGGCACACATGTTATAAGTTGAAACTCATTCTGACAAAGAGGACAAAGGCTCGTAATGGTAGCCCAGTTGTCAATGCATCCAAAACAAAACCTGAGATATAAGTGATCATTAAAATCAGCAGGACAAATATACGAACATGCCAAGCAGAGAGAAGCTTATACTGAAGGACTTTAAACCACTTTCTTGGTATGATGATGTACATTTGAGATTACCCATTTATAGGGTGCACCTAAAGATTAGCTATCACCAACTCATCATACTAAATCGAGAGAAGCTAGACGCTAACAGACCCATTAACTTGATAGATATCATACAAGAAAGCATTCAGCTCAAAGACTACAGAAAAGCTCGCTTCTTTCTGAAATGTATAATGCTCTCAAATTACGGTAACGGCACAGGAGATTAAATTTGTTTTAAAAAACTTCAAATGTAAGTGTAAAATATCCAGCAGAAAGTAAAAATAATAGCTAGATTGGTGAACAGCAACATAAATACTCAAACGAACAATGCCGATAGCACCCCAACAGATAAAAGTGATCAAAGTAAATATTATCACCACTAACATACCAATGCTGGCAGCAATCAAGCACGCCTCTGTCAATCACAACATCCGTACAAATCCCACATCTTTCACCCTCAAAATTCAAGTAATCCTGCACATAAACAATACAGCACTAAGCAAAATATTCGGTTTTCATACTTCAATAAATAACCGGCAAAATTTTACTCGGTTTTTCCGTAACCTACTTACGCAATCCGCCCAATTTGAAATTTAAACAAAAACATAATCAATCGAATTGCTGATTAGAAAAAAACACAGAAGATAACAGCAAAAAAATTACCTCGTTGTAATCGTCAAGTGCGTAAGTTTCATCCTCCGATATTTGATCAGTGAACAACTCCACATCCATATCTCCACATAAAACGATTACAGAAGCTCGAAACAAGATCAATACACCCAGCAGCTACGAGAATCTCCAGAAGAATTTAGAAATACCTTGGGTTTTAAAAACAACTGTTTTCTGGGATCAAAAATTTGGAGAAAAAAATTCATTTTACGGCTGATTATTCATTGAATTTGAGTTTCAACTGCAGCTGAAAGGCTTGATCAAGAAAAAAAAAAAATTGAGTTGATTTTTCCTGATAAATCTAGGAAATTTTGATTTGCGCATATATAAATGATTGGGGAAAAATGAGATTAAGCAGCACGGGGGGCAAAAGGTAAATAATATAAATAAGTGTGGCGTGTTTGGATGTGCGTATGAATTTGGTACTGAATGTAGTATTTAGCTATAGTTTGACTCGGGCCTAGAAATCTTGAATAAAATGATGGCCCAATAGTTATGGGCTTTCAGGAATTACGGGCCACGTGCGTCTTCTTCTTTTCTTTTTCTTTTTAAATATCAATTGGTCTATGAAATATTTCATACTATAGTCAAATTCATAAATAGATTCATGTGGGCATATGATTAAGGGTGTAAATCGGACTGATTGGGGATTGGAATTAGCATATTCGAAATCGACGCGCTTTTTAATTTCTGAAATTCTGATTTTTTTATAATTTTCTTGAGTTATTTTAGAATGAAACTGAATTTAATTTTTCACTTTCAAAAGAAATTACTAGAATTTATCCAAAAGTGCTAATATCGATCGAATTCGTCTGATATCAATGTTTTTTTAGGATGAAAATTTATAAATAAGATCAAACACCCCCGTGTGCGCCTATGAAACTTACCCGAAAAATACCTTTTGTACTGAGTGATTTAAATATAACAATTTGAAGGGGAGAAAAATCAAATGACTCTACATGTAAAGTGTCGTTCGAATCTAGCACGATAACTCGCAAACTATGATCCAAATATAAAGTCAAAGATTTCAAATTAATCGCGGACAAGCTCAATGAATGGAATGTTGCAATTTTCCAAAGTTTTAACCGTCCTATACCACAAACTCTCTTTTCCACGGTCTATACACTGCTACATCGGGTGAAATACAGCGAGTAGATCTTTACTATCATAAGCACATAAAAACACACACTCGCACATTGGTGTATGTGTATATCAACGGTAAAAATTCATCTGATTGTAACACTCACCGAATGTAGTATAGAAATAATCATTTTTCTACAATGAAGAACATGTATTAATGAATATATACTCTTATTATTTCTTTGATCTTATTCTTCAAATAGAATCCATACCTTGTGTTTTGTAGTGCTCTTAGAACTTATTCTCATTTGATCACTAAGGATTAGCCTAAACGGTATTGGAAGATTTATTTGATACTATTCTTGGTGAAATACGTCACGTAATTATTAACTGTTGATCTGCATATTATCACACACACTCATATGTATGTGTGATTAATGGAAAATTATTTCACCATATCAATGGTTAAAACTCACCCAATATACCTCACCGAGTATAGCATCTCAGCGATCGATATTAGAATATCTCCCAAACTAGGTTCCTAACATTTGAGTGTGCGTATTATAAGGTAGAAAATATATATTATTATTATTATTTCTTTTCAAGAAAGAACTTGTTCTTATTTAATTGTATAAGCTTATTATATGGATAATAGACTTCCACTAATGGCTAATATCTTTACAAAAGGCAATAAAGATCCAAATTATGCTACCCCATTAAGGAAGGTAAACATTACTTCATCAAGAATATTGTTTCATCGTGCATTAATCAAGTAAGGGTGTTTGGCTAAACTTATAAACTGTTTAAATAGTTTAAAAATAAGTTGTTCTAGAGTAAATAAAATCTTTTAAAAAATAAATTTGCTAAAAAAAAATCTTTTAAAAAAATACATTTACCCCATATTTTTATTTAAAAGCTTATAATAAGTAAAAATAGCTTATGTGCAAAAATACTCCCTGGAAAATAAGGTATCAAAAATATAACCACCCAATTAACCTATCACTATTTGACACGTGACATTTAAAAATATAACTATTCATATACTTAAAATTTGATAATCTATTTGATACTTGTGGTTGGAGTGAATTTTTTTTTTCAAGAAGTACCAAAGTATTATATCAAGTATCAAATGAATATTTAATGCTCCATTTTGATATCTTCCCATTGGTGTTGCTCAAAGAACATTATCCAAGTCCTTTAAAAAATAATTCCAAAAATACGTAACAATTTATCAACTATTAAAACAACGTATTTAATGTAAGAAATACTTATCAGTTGTTTAAAATAAACTTAGCCAAACACGCTCTAAATAGTAAGTGGGTTTTTTTTTTTTTTTTTGAAAATCTGTTTACACAAACCAACAAGAAATATTTACTATTAACTGTTTTCATCAGTTCTTGAAACCTGATATAACTAGAAAACAGATTTCATGTGAATAAAATTAAGGTTGTCTCCCAATCAACAAGAATATATCTTCTAAGGAGAATCTAATCGAAAACTCGAACGTAAATTCCGAGCTAAATCAGGGGCAACAAAAAATTAGACAGGAGAACCAATAATCCACTGACAACATTAAAAATGGACTATCTTAATATATATAATTACACACAAAAAAAAAAAAAAAAAAAAAAACAGAAAAAAAACCTAAAGGGAGAACCAGGTTTTCATGATTATATATATAACCGCATTTTTTGTAGTCCGTAGTCGAAGCAAAAGATAGAATACGTGTTCTCCGATGGGGTGTGTTTGCACGAAGAAACGACGTATATTTGAAGACCCGTCCCTTCTTTCATCTCAAACAATATGTAAGTTTATTCCTTCTGCTATATGTTCTTGTCAAGAAAAACATGCTGATCAAACCGAAAAATAATAATTCATAATTAAAAATAAAAAAGTAAAAAATAAATAAAGATTAGCATTTTCTTTTATGGTTATTACATGATTGCAGTTACTGTCAAAGAGATCAAAGCGTTAAACGAGCTGTTTCGAAAACTGGGCAGCACTTTCGTCGACGATGGCTTCATCAACAGAGTATGTAATTCATCTTATATATATATATATATATATATATATATATATATATATATATATATATATATATATATATATATATATTGTTTATTCAATATATTTCTTGATTTCAAAACTAAATTATTATTATTATTTTTAAATTACAGGAGGAATTTAAACTTGGATTATTTAGGAATAGCAACCATCACTCTCTTCTTGCAGATAGAGTAATACATGTTTAATTTCTCAATTAATATATTAACCAATCATTTTAATTTACTGTTTTAATTTATATATTCAGCAATATGTATTATATACCTTCATGTTAGAAATAGTACTATTCTAATTAATCCAACAGATGTTCGATATGTTCGACTCCAAAAACGATGGGGTGATAGATTTCGGCGAGTTCGTCAGATCACTTAGCGTATTCCACCCCGATACTCCTCAACAAGACAAAGCTATTTGTATATATAATAATTAATTACATGCATATCACAATATAAAATCATGCATGTGTTCAAATTAATTAAAAATAAACACTTTGCTTTTTTTTTTTTTTGATCATATTACAGTTGCGTTTAAGTTATACGACACTAGGGGAAACGGATACATTGAAAAAGACGAGGTAATTAATAATTAAGACTAATTTTCATCGAATGTTTATAATGTTATTACATTTTCGCTACTATATATCTTAACTTTTGATTGGTTTAAGGTTAAGGAGATGATAATCGAGTTGCTTAATGAGTCGAACTTAGTACTGCCTGACGACATTATCGAAGCTATAATCGACAAGGTTATATATATAGGACTCTATATCATGTTTAGTTAAATATATATAGAACTTTAATTATGATAATTAATTTTAATTTTGTGTAAAGACATTTGAGGAAGCGGATACGGAAAACGATGGAAAGATAGACATCGAAGAATGGCAAGCATTTGCGGATCGAAGACCGTCCTTGTTAAGAAACATGACTATTCCTTACTTGAAGTAATTAATAATATTCATTTCTTTATTATACTATGGAAGGATTTCTTTTTCTTTTTTTATGTTTTTTTTTTTGTAAATAATTATATTGATGGAATGAGTATTATTTCACTGATCTGCAGGGACTTACCAGCTACATTTCCGAGTTTTGCAACGATACCAGAAAGATTCGATGAAATTACGATGTGATTACTAATTTTTGTTCCATGGTATGAAATGTTTCAATCTGTCAACAATTTTTTTTTTTTGCAGAAATTCTTGAAATAAAATAATTTACTTTTGGGAGATATGTAAGGAGAAAAAAAAATGAAATTAATCTAACTTATTTAATCTTTAAGGAGGCAAATTCATGTGCATGTTTCCCAATCATGTAGCACAATAATTGCTCTTTTGTTACTACAATATAAAAATCAAATTCTTTGATATGGTGTAATTACACTTTGCACCCTTGAAGTGCAGTCTTTTGACACTTTTCACCCTTGGGAAAATTTAATAGCGGTTTGCACCCTAAAAACATAAACTGCAATATTAAATACTGGTATTTTTCAATGAAAAAAAAAAGAAATAGATTGCACCAAATGATTTGAAAATTAGTTTTTAAGTAACAAAACAAATTCTTACCAAATACTTTCACCAAATTATAAGATGTAGGTCTTTAACTGGAATTAGTAACAAGAAATTTTTATAATGGATCATGGTAATTTTATTTTTCAAGCACTAATCGTGCAGTACCGAGTTAAAAAGAAATCCCTTCAGCCATTTTCGTTTATGAAAAATAATTTCAGAAAATACTTCACAAATTACAATAAACGACGTACCGATTGAATGTTGTGAAAACCATGATTAATTTTTTTTTTCTTTTGTGAGAAAAAAATTAGCTTTAAATTAATTTAGTGAGCAATTCTTGTATTCTTGCAATTTGCACATTAAAAAAGTTTCACAAAAGAAAAATCTCATTAAAAAGATAGATTTCCTTCATTATCTATTAAAAATCAACTGAGAGTGGAATTTGAATGGTTTATTGCATTTCGACGGCGCAAAATACTACTAATTTTTTTCTAGGGGTATAAAGTGACAAAATGCTATATTTCGAGGGTGTAAAGTGAAATTATGAATTTTAATTTTCTGAAGACCGTTGATAAAATTGAAGTCACGGAGTCAAAAGCAGAAAGCAAAGATAACGGCTATAATTCCGCTCCATTTCTCCTTCACAAGAAAAACTTCAAAAAAAAAAAAAAAAAAAAAAAAACCTGCGTGTAAATCGCTCTTCTTCCGATCCAATAAATTCAAATTCATCTTCTCCAAAATTACTCATTTTACATCCGGGCAAAAATGAGGCAAAAAATTGCCGTTCAATTTAGTCGGCAATTTTTTGCCACCGACGATGATTGTCTTCATTTTTGCAGATTTAAGGTCAGTGTCGGGCACCCATTTTGATTTTGATTTTGATTCTGATTCTTCCCCCCTTTTTTTTTGATTTTGTTTTTTTTTTTTTTCTTTTGGGGGTTAAGTAAGAATCCACTTACAATTGATTGATTAAATTGTAGTTGCAGAGGGGGAGGGTCTTGATTTTATCTTTTTTTTTCTGAATTTTTATTAATTGTTAATTTTCAATCAAGCCTCTCCCTCGGAGGTTTCGTTGCTGATAATTTCGACACACTTTCTTCTGGGGGAATTTTTTCTGTTTTTTCCTTTCTTTTTTTCGCCAATTATTGTTTGGTTTATTGTAATTTTCACACATAGGTTGTCGATTTAGGGTTTGTTATTATAGGTTTTGTCGAATTACTTATAGAATATTGTGAAATTTACAAAACAAGAAAGGGGGAAAAAGAATTTATCCTGGATAATCGACATTCGAGAGGGTGCTGCTCGGTTCGGTAATAAATATTTTATATAGACTTTAATAGTTACAATGTCTGCTGTTGATGTTGCTCTGAGTCCAATCAACAAAGAGACGAACAGGAATTCGTCGTCTGTTCATCTCAACCGTCGATTGGAATCGATCGTAATCTACATCACCGTGGGGGGTTCTTCAATCCCAATGCGTGTAATGGAATCCGATTCCATTGCATCGGTTAAGCTCAGAATACAATCTTGTAAGGGTTTTGTAGTGAAGAAACAGAAGTTAGTTTTCGGTGGGAAAGAGCTGTCAAGAACCGATTCTCTAGTCAAAGACTATGGCATTACGAATGGGAATGTCCTGCATTTAGCTCTGAGAATCTCCGACGTGCTTTTGATCAATGTGAGTACCGTTTGTGGGAAACAATTTGAGCTTCAAGTTGATAGGCACAGAAACGTAGGGTATCTAAAGCGTAGAATTATCAAGAAAGGAAAAGGCAAAGGCTTTATCGATTTAGAAGAGCCTGTAATCTTCTGCCATGGTGAAAAGCTCGAAGAAGATCAGAGACTAATCAACGATATTAGCAAAGATAACGATGCAGTAATTCACTTGGTCGTGCAGAAATCTGCTAAAGTTTGGACGAAGCCTGTTGAAAAAGACGTTGAACTGTCAATTGTGGCCCCACATTCGGATCAGTGCACTGATATCTCGGTTTTATCGAGGGCCCCACTTGTTGAAGACTTTTTCTTGAAACCGATTATAGTGAATCCGAATGTGAATTTGCCTCCATTTTTGTGGGACATGATAGATTCTGTTTTTGAAGGGTTAGCAAATGGAAAGCAGCCAATCAGATCGTCCGAAGGCACGGGTGGAACCTACTTCATGCAAGATTCAACCGGTGAAAAGTACGTCTCGGTTTTTAAGCCAGTAGACGAGGAGCCACTCGCTGTGAATAATCCTCAAGGCTTACCCTTATCCACTAGCGGCGAAGGACTGAAGAGGGGTACTCGAGTGGGCGAGGGTGCACTGAGAGAAGTTGCAGCTTATTTATTGGACCATCCAAAAACGGGCCTGCGCTCGAAATCAGACTCCCAAATCGGTTTTGCCGGTGTACCACCGACCATTATGGTGAGGTGTCTGCACGGAGGATTCCACCATCCGGAAGGTTTTGATCGTTCGAACGAGAATATTAAGACGGGGTCAATGCAGATGTATATGAAGAATAACGGAAGCTGCGAAGATGTGGGACCCGGTGTTTTTCCCGTTGAGGAGGTTCATAAGATCAGTGTCTTCGATATAAGAACAGCCAATGCAGATAGACATGCTGGGAATATTCTTCTCCGCAGAAAAGACGGTGAAAAGAACGGAAACAACATTGTCCTAATTCCAATCGATCACGGCTACTGCTTGCCTGAAAATGTAAAATTATTATTACTGTTATTATTATTTATTTATTTATTTATCGGTTATTCTCATTTAAAACTCATGATTTTTAAATCTTTTTGCAGTTTGAAGATTGTACGTTTGAGTGGCTATACTGGCCACAAACCCGCGAGCCGTTTTCGCAAGAGACGAAAGACTATATAAAATCACTTGACCCTGAGCAAGATTTAGCGATTCTCGATTTCCACGGATTGAATATCTCGCACGAGTGTGCGCTTACGCTACGCATATCTACAATGCTTCTGAAGAAAGGGGCAGAAAGGGGATTTACCCCTTTTGTGATAGGAAGTATTATGTGCAGAGAAACCCTCAACAAGAAATCGGTTATAGAGGAGATTGTCGACGAAGCAAAGGAATATTCCGAGATTTCGGGTATGACTGAAGCTGCATTTCTCGAAACTGTGTCTGAAATTATGGATGAAACTCTTGATAAATTGATGAAGTGATGGTAAAATCTGTGTGGGTTGTCCTGAGTGTGTGTGTGTGTGTGTGTTTGTGTGTTGTGTTTGTGTGTGTATGTATAGGTGGGAGTGTGTATATACATAATATCTGGTGCCATAAACAAAGAGGCAATTACTTTTGTTTTGTTTGTACTCTTTGGGCCCTTATAAAAGCTCTAATTTTTTCTAAGTTATTTGAAATGATCTGTTGAATTACTTTGTAATGTTGAACACAAGTTGTTGAAGGATGTGTTTGCAGATGACTTGTGTGTGTGTGTGTGTGTGTGTGTGTGTGTAAAAATCAAACTCTCCATCTAAAGTGTGGTTGAAACAATATATACTATATGAAGGGTTATTTATATGCTACATCCGATGGGATAATATCGAATCATGTGTGTGTGTGTATATTGATTCCATACACGTTTTACACATATTTATGCGTGTATGTGTTTGACTGAGTGTAGATGGTGGGTGATATGTTGTTGTTACCCGGTATTAGGGATGAAAATTAGAACAAAATTTCGATTTTCGAAGCAATGTTTTTCCACAATGAATTCTTAAAGTCTTGATCTTTTTGTTTCGATTTTTTTGAACGGAATTGGAATACATACATGGGGTCGATTTCCCATCCGATTTTTATGCTTTTGAAAATATTTCCAAAAATTTTGATTCTTTTCCAAAATTTACACTTGAAATTTTAATATTAATAATTAATATGTAGTTTTATATTACATGTGAATGAAATATTGAAATTTCCAAATTCCGTCAATTCCGATCTTCTCATTTAAAATTTTGATTTTTTTTAAATATTTACTAATTCTAATCTGATCGGTCCAATTTTCATCCCTACCCGATATAGAGGAGTGACCACACATACAACAAAAGTAGAAAACACATTCATGTAATGGAATGGTCTTCCTTTGCCTTTAGACTGAATAATTTGTCAAGAATCAAGGCTATTGCCCCCACTCTCTTTTCCTTATTTTGTGGCCCATTTATATTGGAAAAATAAAACAATATTTTGCAGAAAAATAAAGAATATATTTTTAGTAAAAAATCATTTTTGAGTATTTATCTTGGATTTGTGTATTGTATATATATATACTTGATAACTTCTACTTCTGTAGTACGAAAACTTTAATTTCTTAACATTTCTGCATTCTGGAAATATTTCGTGTCAGACATTCGAGGACACGTGGCGGATATTTTATGGATTATTTTGTAATTTCCGAAAAATTAGAATCATACTTAAATAGCAATTTTCCAAATATTGTGGTTGTTTCCCTATTATGTACATGATGTGATGATCAATTACAAATTGTTAGTCGATAATAGTATTTATTTTAAAATAATTTAATATATAAAAAAAATTTACATATAAATAAAAACTTATGTATATCTATGTAACATATTTATAAATATTTCCTCTAAGTTCCCGTATCCTCATTTTTTTAGACATGTCATTTTCCTATGTTCGTTTCCCTATTTTTTATGTACCGTCATTTTTGTGTCCGTGCTACATACTTATTGACGTTGGTAACTGAGATCTATGTAAGAGCCCAAATTCATAAAATAAGAATAGTTTAATATTTTTTAATAAATATATAATTATTTATTGTTATACATTTATTTAGAAAAAGAAAAATAAAAAATACAAACAAAAGTCTCATATTTCACACTCCCACAACAAAACAAAATCTCTTTTTAACTCATCTCACTCCCCACTCTCCACCATCACTTCACTCTCTCACTGTATCTCAAAACACACACACACACACACACACACACACACACAAAACACACACTAAATCTAAACTTTCAGACAAGATCAAGAAATGGGCAAATCTCATCCTGCACACAAGCCAGCACCCACCGGCCGGACAAACCTAGCGTCGTGCGTCGTCGCCGCCGTATTCTTGATCTTCATAATAATGGTGGCCTGCATAGTCTACTTCGCCGTCTTCAAGCCCAAAGACCCCAACCTCGCCGTCAACGCCGTCCAGCTCCCGTCCTTCTCCGTCGCCAACTCCACCGTCACCTTCACCTTCTCCCAGTACGTCACCGTCAACAACCCCAACCGCGCCGTCTTCACCCACTACGACAGCTCCCTCCAGCTCCTCTACGCCGGCGTCCAAGTCGGCTTCATGTTCATCCCCGCCGGCAAGATCTCCGCCGGCAAGACTCAGTACATGGCCGCCACTTTCTCCGTCCGCTCATTCCCCCTTTCATCATCGCCACTTCCACCCGGTCAGCCCGAGATCCTCGGGCCCAATGTCACCGACGGGCTCTCCGGGTTCCGAATCGGGCCGAGCATGGAGGTTGAATCGAGGCTTGAGATGGCGGGCCGGGTTCGGGTCCTCCATTTTTTTACCCACCACGTGGAGGCCCGGTCCGATTGTCGGGTTTCTATTTCTGTTAGTGATGGATCTGTATTAGGCTTCCACTGTTAGTTACTAATTTCTAGTTATTTAATTTAATTCACTTGTTTTCATCTATTTAATTATTGTGACCAAAATACCCCTCCTTCAAGCGGGAATTGCACGATCTAAAAAAGTGGGCCCACATTTTGATGCTGCGGCAGAAGCCCAGAGGTGGTGGGCCCTACTTTTCCACATTAACTAGTTTGTCTCCTCGAAATTCACAAAGTTATTTTTTTTTCAGTACATTATATACTCCCACTAAAAAAAGTAAAAAAATAAAAAAATTAATAATAGTGAATAAATTCAAGAATCAAATTGACCAATGGAATGAATTTATCAGCTATAATTTGTAAGATTTAGATTCCAAGTGCAGGTCAGGCCTCCACCACTGATGTATCCCATGAGCATCCTTAAAATCCCTCGCCGGAGTTAAATTGACCGTCAAATTCGCCGACGGAATCAGATGCAGCGGCTCCTCCAACTCCACCCCACCAACTGCATTCCACAGCAGCCCTCCGATCGAGTGCCTCGTCGCCAGCCGTTCGATCTCCCCTGCCCCAATCTCCTCCATCCTATTCCTATGCTCGAAGTACCCCACATACTCCGAGCATATATGATCACTCGGATTCACAAACAGACAAGGCAGCCACTCGGACAGCACGTCAAATGTCGTGTTTACCCCCGAACCACGGTTCTTGTTTTTCATTGCAAGAGCCAGCCCAGCTGTAATAACACTCCCAGCGAATCGAAGCCCGTGCTTCACGTTCTTGTCCTTGATTATCCTCTCAATCGGTGCTGACAAAAATGGAGGATTGAATAAAAAGGCCTCGAGAAAAATACCCGTTTTTGCGGTGCTTTTTCCTGCCTGCAATGCCATAGATGCACCTAGAGAATGACCTGTCAGCCATACGTTCGAGCTTCCGAACGTGGCGATGACGTGGCGCACGGCTTGTATAGCTGTCTCGAAACGGGATGTTTGGTGGAGCCCGTTTCGGATGATGTGGACGTCGAGCTCGAGGTCGCGTGTGAACGCGTCGCCTTTGGTTATCGTGCCTCGAAAGGCGATGACAAACCGTGGGGAATTGTGGGTTGTGGGAGTGGTGAGCTGGAATATGGCACCGAATATGCAAGAATCGGCTTCGTCGATGAGGTGCTTGTATAGCTTGAAATGGAAAAATTCCCACCAAGGAGGGGCGAGGGCGTAGGGCCCGTCTCGTTTTTCTTGGCGGTCTCGTTCCAATATATATACGCTCTGAACCAAACTAGCTGCGACTGACCTTCGGTGACTCGGATTTGTCCTGAAAAAAAAAAGACGGGTATTTAAGAATTATACCTATTCACTTGAGAAAAAGGAAGCAGAAATCCAAATTCAGTCGAGCCATTCTTTGATCAAATAGTCAAACTATTCGATACAAGAAAAGTTAGATCATCTATCCGATAAACTTAGAGTGAACATGCTAACGAAAGATGCCAATAATATTCCCACACACAAATTCATCTGCGAATAATGCAAGGTCAAACGGAATATCATGTGGTGGTAAACTAAGCTTCTTAAACCAATTACATACAACGTTAAAAGAATATTTTGTTCAAACTGCATTTAAAAAAGGACGAGATTAGTTAATCGTAATAAACGGAAGTTTTCATTTACATCTTTAAATACCAAGAGGAGAAACGTATTTGTAGGAGAACAAAACTCTACTATTGATCAATATCAGTTAACCGAATACAAACTAATTTATACATCGACAGAATGTGTTTGTGAGTTCTCACCAATCAACTGCTGTCAAGTGCAAAGGTCCCGAAAGGTCGAAGTGTTCTCTTTCCGATACAGCAGGTCCTGAAAGATCGACGATTTCCTTTCCCGCCGACATAATTTCTTATTTATTTCTCCACGAATCTGCAAAACTCGTAAACAGATAGAACAACTTTAGTCATTGTGGAAGTTTGGAACTTTGCCTATTAATACAGAAACAAACAATACCAGCATTATATAGCAGAATCCAAACAATGATTATTGTTACTGATTACATATCAAGTGATCCAAAAGTAAGTTAAACCAAACCACAAAACTCAAATGCCCAAATTTTTCAAAAGAAATTGCTATAACAAAAAAAAGCCAAAATGTATTAGGGTTTATTGCATTCAGCACCCATAAGTTTACTCTAATTGTTAAAAGGACCCTACTCACATTTTTCCTTAGCAAAAATCTCCCTGTGATCCCAAATTTTGTTTTCGGAAAACTACTCCTAAAAACTCACTAATTAAACTCACTAATTAGGGCGATGTGTACTGAAATCGTTCGCAATTTGTGAATTCCGATCGACAAAGGCTCGAATAAATCGACATTTTGACAGATTAGAAACTGCGCATCATCTGAATTTGGGAGAATTGTCGAAACCATTGCATACATTACGCTTAGAGAGAGAGAGAGAATCACCTTGAAAAACGCTACGATATTGCAGCAGACGGAAGGAAGAGGAGATCTGAATCTCTGTTATCCGGTTTCTCTCTCTAGAAAGAGAGAGAGAGAAGAGAGAGAGAGAGAGAGAGAGAGAGAGAAGGCGGTTCGGAGTTGGAGTGTCGTTATCCTAAGGAAGATCCAATTGTTGAATGTTGATTCTGACCCTTTTCTACTGTAAGATTTTATTGATTCTTTTTTGAAGAAACGACGCCGTTTTGAGATAATTGCAACCCTTTGAATAATAAGAGAAAATTAGCTAATTAATTAATAACCCCTAGTTGGTGACAAATAAATAATGATAAGAACACACCTTTTTTTCTTCTTCCTTGCTACAAATCTATGCAAGTATTTTCATCTTACCCCCTTAACTTATTTGAAGTAAAACGACTAAATTCGAAAAAAAACACCAACTTTGCAAGGTGGTACTACGTCCAATTTTTTAATTAAGATTGAAAATAACATTTAATAAATATAAAATATTATTGTAAATGATCAAATGACGGGTGGACCAATAATGTTACAAATTGGTAAAATACGTGATGAAATTTGTTTATCTTGGAATATGAGAGAATAAGAGTGTAATTTTGCGTAAAGATGAGGGACCAAAAATATAATTTTACCTCAAAATCGACTATTGTATATAAGGAAATCAAACAAATCAAGATTAATTAGAAAATATATTTGCAATCTAAATCAAATAATAATATTTATGTGTGTTTGTTAGTCCTATTTGAGTTAGATTAGGAGTTCACTTTCATTAGGAAATATTAATAATATTTAGTAATAATATTTAATAATATTTAGTATTATTTGCAACCCAATTTGGACTCTTTTACCTTTAATTTTATATAATATTAATACCTTTTCTCTGATTAAAAATAAAATAAAAAATATAGCAAATATTATATTATTTCAATAAAATATTAAAATTCATCCTCCATAAAATTCATCTTCTCTTACCAAGAGATCGAATCAGTTTTGTCCAAAGATTCAAGCTTTATGGCTGTGGAGCGCCTCCAAATTCATACCAATTTTCAACCCAACAAGGTGAGCTTTCGACAAAGCTTTTGCCTTTTTTTTTTTTTTTTTAATTTGATTTTTTTTCTTACATCCTGTTATATGTTATATGTTATATATATCAAAGATCCAAGCTTTATGTGGTATTGAATGGTTTTTGTCGAAAGACTCGAGGTTTTGTTATCAGTATTGATAGGTTTTTGTTCAAAGATTCAATCTTTATGGGTGGGGGGTCAAAATTTATATCAATTTTCTGTTCAAGGCTACAGATTGGGGATTTTTTTTCAATTTTTGGCTGATGCTGCTATGTGTGTGTGTGTGTGTGTGTGTGTGTGTGTATATATATATATATATATATATATATATATATATATATATATATATATATATATATATATCAAAGATCCAAGCTTTATGTGGTATTGAATGGTTTTTGTTGAAAGATTCAAGGTTTTGCTATCAGTATTGAAAGGTTTTTGTCCAAAGATTCAATCTTTATGGGTGGGAAGGGAGTCAAAATTTATACCAATTTTCTGTTTAAGGCTAAAGATTGGGGATTTTTTTTCATTCATATATATATATATATATATATATATATATACATATATGTATATGTGTGTGTGTGTGTGTGTGTGTGTGTGTGTGTGTGTGTGTGTGTGTGTGTGTGTGTGTGTGTGTGTGTGTGTGTGTGTGTGTGTGTGTGTGTGTGTGCTGTAGCCTGCATGCCTCTGGCATAAAGTACCTAACTTTGCTGGTAGACTAAATCCCTGATTTAATTTGCTGATATGATTATACAATTTGCAAGAAGATTGAAGTTTGGTGGGGGTTTATGTTTTTAGATCCAACTAATATACGATTTATTATCTCGTTTGACTGACAGTGTGGTGAGACAAGTATTGTGGGCGATGAAGATCGGATAAGTCAGTTGCCCGATGATATTCTGGTTAATAATATACTGCCGTTGCTGTCGCTCAAGGAAGCAGGCCGAACAAGTGTTCTTTCTTCTCGTTGGACGAACTTGTGGGCCCACACCCCTCGTCTCAATTTTGATGCTAAAAGTGCATTGCACGTGATCGAGAGACACAAGTATGTGGAATGGATAGATTCCGTTATTCGATCGCGAGAATTTCTCTCCTTAAAAGAATTCAACATCTGTTACCGTATAGACAAATCATCGAGGAAGTCAGTCACTCGGTGGCTTGAATTTGCATTTGCCAGACAACTCGAGAGGTTGACTTTGGACTTCCAAGAAAATACTACTGGGACCACATATTGCTTCCCCGAAGCGTTGCTCAACCGAAGCACGCTTGTCGGGTTTAAGTCCCTCAAAGCAATTGTTTTTAAATCCGTTAGTTTGAGTGGCGGAGCTATCGAGTTCCTGTTACGTAACTGTCAGCTACTCGAACAATTGGTTGTCCATGAATCGGAAACGACAACGAAGCTCCAAGTTTGCGGTGGTTCGTCCCTCAAGTTAGAACACTTGGAGATGGTCCATTGCCAGGGTTTGAAATCACTTAAAGTTTCCGCGCCAAGGCTTACTACACTTAAAGTCTCGAGAGTAAAGGGACTTTTACTCGAGAATGTCCCGATGCTTGTTAATGTATCCGTCAACTTCTGTGACGACAACAGTGTATCGATAAAACATGCATTCAGTGTACTGGCTTGCTGCATTCCTCAATTGCAGACTCTTTGCTTAACGTTGTACAACTATCGATACGGATGGATTGGACCCGGCGAAGAAATCGATGAGATTTGCGAGCTTCCCGTGATGCCTAAACTCAACAAGTTGGTCATTGAATATATTGCGAACGGTGATGAGAGTCTTGTTAGACTGTCTGCTTTGATAAGGGCATCTCCTAACTTGGAGGAATTTCTTTTTCACGTACGTTTCTTCTTCTTCTTTTTTTTTTTTTTTTTTTTTTTTATATTGGGGTTTGTTTCTATAATCAACTTATGAAAGCTCATAAATGTGCAGTTTCAATGGTGTAGAATTCCGAGGAAAGATAGAAAAATGAAGGCGGCTACTACTATAAGGTCTCCCCACAATCACCTTAAAGTGTTCAAGTTCCGTGGCTATTATGGTTGCACTAATGATGTTGAATTACTTAGCTACGTTTTGGAGAATTGCGCAGTTCTTGAGAAAATAATAATTGATCCCAACGGTGGAATTCACCCGAAAGAGGAATATATTCCAAGGAAGGTCATAAAACAAAATCTTGAACCACAAGTACCTCAACGCATTGAATTGGTTATTCTATAACGGATTTTAGTTGTCTCTGGTTTTGTTTTATTTATTTTTATTTTATTTTATTTTTTTTTGCTTTTTTTGAATTTTATTTATTTATGAGTTCAAACTCAAAACTATTAACTTGTTTCATTGAACCCTTTGTTTCTTTGAGGATATTTTAGAATAATTTTCCTTTTTGTATATAAAGATAATATTGATAATTATTACAGGTATATGTTAAATCAACAAAAATCAAATACTATGGAAATAAATATTTATTAGAGTTGGGAAAAGAAAAATCGAACTAGAATCCACATATAGAAATAAATATTTATTAGATTTGGGAAAAGAAAAATCGAACTTGAATCCACATGCATTGCCTGATGATGGAATTACGGGTCTTTCGTGCACACGGATTAGCGGAATTAGTATGCGTCGCCCAAATACAATCTTGAAAGAACAGAACCCTTTGCCTCTTCTTCAACTCTTGGCGCTTTCTTTGTGGAATCGGAATTATCTCTTAGCAGGTCAAGAACTGACTTTAGTGTCTGAACTTTTTCAGGCTTTGATGCTTTTGTGCATCGATGTTTCCAAAATTCAACTTCACATTCCCGAGTCCAAGCTCGTTGTCGCTTCCCTCCATTCCCATATATCTTCTTTGTTAGATTTTCACGTATTTTTCCCTTCTGCAGCAATGACTTTTTTGCCCTCACATCCAGTGGCTGTTTCCTGTTTTCAGGCACAGATCCAGCCAAAGCAGCTCGAAAAGCATCCAAAAGTTTTGGATCAAAAAGCTCTTGTCCGATCTCTTTAGAGGATTTATTACGAACCGCTTCTCTGATTTTTTTCCTAAGCTCTTGAACCAGCTCTAAAGAATCTTTATCTTCGCCAGCTCTCCTCACGATTTTCTTGAGCCTCAACCCACTTTCTCCTTCTTTGGGGGTTACGTCGGACGAATTTCTGTTTTTACGATCTGTTCCTTTAACTATATCCATTATATCAGAGATACTATTTTCCTTTTTAGATATAGATTTAGCTGTGTTTTTCCTCCTCGAACCACTTTGACTAAAAGTAGCAGTAGAGTCATCTCGAACGGATACAGCTGTTTGATCTGTCAGACTTACGGGCTTTCACTTTCTTTCGAGAAAATTCAGCCTCGCTGTTCGCTTTTCTTTCTCCCTCGTCCGCATCTCTACACCATCACAAAGAACTACATGAAACAAGGCCAAATAAAAAGAAAAGAAAAGAAAAGGTATTGGAGTAATTTGTTATTTCATTAATGTAAAGTTTGAAGCATCATCATTAATGTAAAACTGGAAATGAGGCATTTCTATGGTATAATAACCTGTTATCTCTGTGCTTCCTTTTACCCCGAGCAATTCCACTTATGGTCTCTTTCTCATCACACGTCATACTTTTTCGTGACAACACGTCCATTTCAGCAGACAGCTTCTTATCAGCTGAAGGGAAGGCAAAGAAGCAATAATGAGCTTGACTTAACAGACAGATATATTATATAATTGCTGAAAGTATTGATACTTGAGAATGAATCGTGATATAGCTGCTCACTCTTATCTTATACCTGGCAAAAGATCTTCCGACCTATTATTCGGTTCCAAAGATTCAGGCAGATGATCTTCAGCTGTGTCATTGTCCTTCATGTCTACCAAAAACATGAAAGAGAATCAAGACCAAGGCCTACACTAGCGTCGATTTCGATTGTTTTGTTATTTATATGTCTTGGGGCAGTTTTCAGTGCATCATCAGCAATTTTCTTCAGCTCAGCGGGTAATGTGGAAATCGGTGATAAAGAAAGTTCCATTTCTTGGTGAACTGAGTTAGGTTCAACACTGTTCCTATCTCCTGGTAGTGCTTCCAAATTCGGCATGTCGGATACTGAACATGATAACAAGGCAGTTTCCCCGTCTTTGCTACACCCCAAGACTGATTCATTTGATTCTCGACTCTCTTGATTTCTGTCAACCAGTGAGATAACTACAGCTGTCTCACCCTCGTCAGCAACAGATACCGATACTCTTCCAGAAAAAGATGCTTCAGCTAGGCAGTGATCACCACTAGCGATTTCTAAACCATTTTGATAGGTTTTTGTTAATACTGAGACCCTGTTGTCTGACTTCTGTGAACTTTCATCAACTAACGATACAGTATCAAATATCCACCAAGAATCAACCCGGGGACAGTTCCTTATTTGAGGTAACCACTTATAACAATTTTTGGATGCGTATAAATAATAAGCCGATATCAGAGGTAGGTTTAGAAAGGAACCAATTAATTACCTTGGGCATAGCCATGAGCCTTCGCAAGTGCCTTCGGAATCAAATCCCACGCAGAAAGCATGGTACCTGTTCAGATAAAATACAATAACAAATCAGAAGAAGGCATTGAAAAATCAGTTACAAAAACTTGACAGCAGAACCCAATCAATATAAAGATGGTGAGAATTTCAAAACGAAGTCAATTCTGATAATGAATTACACGAATGCCAACCAGGAGTAATCAAACTTTCCAGGAAATTAATCATATTATTCTGGTTCAGACAGCATATTTAGATCTCTATAACTTCTTAAGATTCGTGGAGATGAGAGTGACACAACGTGTTGGTGAAAACTCACAAGTAGTGAATGTTTAATTAAAGAAAGATTTAAAAAGAGTCCGTTCCCTTTTGTGGCTTGGCAGGACTGCCAGCATGAGAAAGTCAATTAACTTTTCCTGCGGACTCTCGGCACATTTTCTAAACTCGCAAATGCAATAATATGAAATAGCCAACGGTACAAATCAATATTGTAAACAATGACATGGCAAGGACACACAGGACGAAACTGAAAAAGTATAAATCAAAGAGGAGAAGACAGGAGTGCTAGCAAATTAAAGTGCACAGAAAAATCAGATAACTCCTAAATCGTGAAATTTCATATACCAAGACGTGCTTGTTATACCAAATAAAGAACTCTGCGATTAGTACGAAATGGATATAAATGTACTGCATCGAGCATCAGCAAGAGCAAACAAGGTAGCTGTAGGCCCCACTCAATGTCCAAATTTATTGTAAACCATGATCGCTCGATTTCCATGAAAAAAGATAAGGCTGAACAAAAATAAATGGAAAACTGGAAATTTTATTGTATACCATTTATCACAGGAATCACAAGCAATGGACGTATCAATATCAGAATCTTCAGTAATTGCCACTGATCCACTTCGGATTTTGCAGCCATCTCCATCCAAGCAGACAACTGCCTACAAGAATTACCCGCAAAACCACACGAGTTGAAGAACAAAAATAAATATATTCATGTACTCGTGTGATATTACACGACCACATGGCATGTGGTCGTGTAATATCACACGAGTACATGAATATTCGAGAAAAAAAGAAAACATTACCTATGTGTCTATATTCGTTTGATCCATCTCAAAATTGTTGAATATCTAAATTTTTTTGACTTGAATGTGCAAATTCGGGTATTAAAAGGATTATAGGCTTTGATAGAAAAAATGTAAAAAGGTAAAAACTTATCGAAAAGTGCATGCACGCCAAAATGGCGCCTCGTATATAACCACCCTTCTTTTTATTCCTTCACAGCAAAATCCAAGTAAATGCAAACACAAGTACAATAAATAATATAAATACAAAGGTACATTCATCAATTTTCACACCTTCGATCCTTTTTCCACTTCGTCTCGTTCATCGTTTTCTTGATCTCTAAGTAGCTCAAAGGTACATTCATCAATCTTTCGGTGCCTATCGAGAACTTTACATCTATGCCCCCCTTAAAAAACGAGAAAATAAATAAATGAACATAATCTTCGTCTTTTTTTTTTTTTGAGAAAATAATGCTTACTCGTGGCGAAGGCGAGATATGGTTCCGTTTTTAATACAAGAGACAGCTTTGATACACAAAACCCTTGTGAACTCAAAGCATCGATCTCTTGCCAACTCTGAGCATTAAATAAGATAAATCAATACAACCTCAAGCGAAACGTAGCATAGTTGCAAAATAATTAGCACTCTCGTCAACTTTATATGCAACACATATCCATACACAAGTGTAAGTATAGTGAGACATTTGCTAGCAAAGAATATACGAATAATAGATTTCAAGGCTTCTTTATGTATGCTGAGATACACTTACCAAGACAACGCAGATGCATGTATGTAGGAGGATTGAAGCTTCCGTTCGATACTAAAACTACGTAACGTTTTCTCCTGTATGTGTGTGAGAGAGTGAGAGAGGGCATCTTACGAGGATATACCATAAGCTTAAAAAGGATAACACACATACAGAAATAACAGCTGAACGCAAAAAAAAAAAAAAAAAAAAAAAAAAAAAAAAAGAAATTGCAGGCGAAGTATGAGAATATAAGTTGCTCCAAACATACTTGGACTCAGAACCTGATAACTCGCCATCGTTTTGATGCACCGCAAGGATAATTCATCACGTGGCAGCGCTATATCTATAACATCAAGAAACGTTTATCACGATTTTCAGGCAAGTATCAGATTTTAAATGCATTAGGAAAGAAGATAATTGCAAAAATTGAGATTCTTTTCACCTGAATTCGATTCGAAGCAGCCATTCATTAAGTGGGCTTTGAAATAAATGAAGTTTCTCTCTGAGCAATAAGCAAGCAGTTCATGTGCATCTCAAAATTTCAGTTGTTGGGCGAGAACCTCGGCACGCACAGCCACCGCGACGACAACTCATTCAGCAAAAAAATCCTCGATCAAGAAAGAGTGGATCCCATACCAATACTAATACTAATACAAAATATGGTGCAAGATAATAATAACAACAATCCTTTCAGCCGAGCATATTTACACTAATCCACAAAAATAGTACGAACTTACGAAAAACAGCATACCATTGTAATTGATAAAATAATCTAAATATGAAAACAAGCTCCAAATCCTTTTTTATTTAAATAATTATATACTCACGTAAAGTGGCAGTAATATATTCTTCCTTCCATCTGACCACTGTGAAACTATATTTTTTTCCTGCAGGAATGGTATCACAAATTATCTCAGGAATTAAGTGCACAGTATCTCACTTATAAGTTTCAACGAATTGAAGAAAAACATGCATTGACAGGTTTCCGTTAGATAATTCCGTCGCCAGTTTCAGAATTCAGAACATGATTGTCTGAGCTTCTAGAAGATTCTGAAGATATCATGTATGACAAAGGGAATGAATAATTTAAAACAAAACCTTGATACAATAAATGTGCAAATATCGACTTGTTGCAATTGCACCCTCTTTTATTCCTTGTTGAGGATGGCGTGATATCGGTACCATCTTCCTGCAAGATCACAAACATTTCAATTAGAATTTTGTCGATGTTCCTCTTAATTACAAATTTGAAGGCAGCAATAAATACCCCACAACTGGTTGCAGGTCGTACGGATTTAGGAGGAGATGCAAGAGGGTTCCGAGATTCAATTTTTTGCCGTGTCTCAACAACTGTATCTTCATATTCAGGTCTGTTAAAGCAATCTTGACAAACACAAGAATCCGCACGCGCTTTAACTGTAGAGAAACAAATCACAAACAAGTAGAACGGGAGCTGCAAGATTATAAAATATTGGTGAAAATGTTGGATCTACTTACAGTTTCAAACTCTTACAATTGCAACTTTTGCAACCACCCGATGATTTCAGCCTATTAAGTTGCAAGAACCTGATGATTCAGCATTCGATTTGAAAATATGACAACAAAATTTTATACATTCGATTTGAAAATATGTCAAAGCTGCTCCATCTGCCTCGACAAAAGAGAGACCTGCCCTGCTTCTACATTCTGTAACTGCAAATTATTATGTTTAGAAAAGCACCATAAGAATGCAATTTTCAGATTATTAGAAATAATGGACTACACTGACCTCAGTCACGGAATTTTCTTTGTCCCGATTCGTCAAAGCATCATCTACGGGTAACTCGTGTCCAATCTGTGGATACTGATCAACGTCATCACCATCTCCCTGTTTTTTTCTATTCCCGTTCCTCCCACAACACCTTAACTATATTCTTAAGGTACAAAAATAAATACCTGATTCTTCGTTACTTTAACATATTTTGTACAGACAAGAAACTTCAATTTTAACCATAATCAGAAAAGCAACATCGGAGATGATTTATATATCTAATCCAGCGAGCGGAAACTACATAACATGCTTAGAATATGTATAGAACTCAAACATGAAAAATGCATCCATTTTCATTCAACGAATATCAAACACACACTAAGAAAACTGTGAAAGAAGTGGAATAATCGAAAACTTCAAAACACATTTGTTTATATCAAATAAGAACAACTTTGAAACCAACCGCACGAGCTATGGAAGACATAGCAACACATTTGTTTATATCAAATAAGAACAACTTTCAAACTAACCCCACGAGCTATGGAAGACATAGCAACACATTTGTTTATATCAAATAGAAACAATTTCCAAACCAGCCCCACGAGCTATGGCATACATACTATTGTAAGTATGTTCATTCAAGATCGCCCTATCGATAACAATCCTCCCCTTGAAATTATACTCTTGGAGCATCGTGGTCATTGCCTTGACATCATTAGTGGAATGGACGGGTATATCTTTGAACCGAAGAGCCATGGCCAGACCTCTACACGGACTCCAACCAAGAGCCATCTTCTTATTGCCGGTAGGGGATGGGTTGCGGGTTTCAAGTGCTTCCACGAAGTTACGAAAAAGTTTTGGAATCTCATCGGTTGGCATGATCTTCGTCTCTAACACACGAGCAGCTCGTGTTTTGGTATCACGGATTCCATGTGAGCCTTTAGCTACCAAGAAACTGTCAAGTTTTCCACCCAAGTATGCCATCTGAAGAACGGAATCTTTCTGAATGTTGTAATCCTTTAGTTGTTTGTCAACACAATCCAACTTTTTGTTTTTAAAAAACAAAGTTGGTTCATCACTGCTATTCTCGATTTCCTGAATCAGCTTCTTGAATTCGCCGATGGTTTCGGAGCCGTTAACCTGGAGCGCAATACTTTTGCCGCAATCGGCTTTGACGAACAACTCGAATTTGTCATCAGCATCCATCATTTCGCCCTTTTCTTCGCGTATGATTTCCGATTCACCAGTAATATCTCCGATGGGTAAATCGACAATAGCCCCAGTTAGGGTTCGGACGGAGATGTGCATGCCGCCACGGAGGCGGAGGACCAGATGGAGAGTGGAGTTCTTCTGAATGCTGCAATCGGCTAGGGTTTCGCAGTCGTCCAACTGTTTTCCGGCGAAGATCAGCCGCTGCTGATCCGCCGGAATTCCTTCCCTGGATTGGAGCTCCGCCTTGACCTTGGAAATGGTGGTGTCCGAGCTCTCGAAGGCAAGAATGATGTTTTTCCCGGTGAGGGTTTTCACAAAGAATTCCATTTCGACGGCGAATTTGGTAATTTGGTGCAGAGTAAGCGGGGTGAAGAAGATCTGTGGCAGGCGAATTTGTTTTGGCTCCCCTTTTGTTGCGTCTACTGAATTTGGATGTTGAGGAGAAAAATAAAGTTTTCACCCCTAAAGTTTTCTTCAATTCCACATTTGGTCCCCTATGTTCATAAAACTATATTTGGACCCTTATGTTTCTAAAATTCAACATTTTTAGCCTTTTTCGTCAATTTTTCGTTAAAACTAACGGAATCAGACATATTCCCATCACAACCGTAACTTACGGACTAATAATAAATTGACGGAAATGGCCAAAACTGTCAAATTATTAAAACATGAGGGACCATATGTGATTTTTGTAAATATAGGGGACCAAATATTAAATTGTTGCAACCTCTAGGGATGAAAATTGTAAATTTCCCGATGTGGAGGGTATTGTCTTGTAAATGGTTGTGTTTATGTTTGTTTAATGGTTGATTGGATAAATGTTTTTGTTTGGGAAAATACAGTTTGCACCCCTGAATTATAAGACTTGTCACAACCACCTACTAAACTACAAAATGTAACAAAATAGTCCCTGTGATTTATGGTCAAGTGTATAAAAAACTCACACCTTCAATTTTCTTGTATATTTACCTTTTTGCCCTTAAAAGCCTAACACGTCACCCAATCACGGTTTTATCTATCCTACACCCGGTGAAGGTTACACCGGGTGTTTTTTTACCGTTGATCTACACATACCAATGTGGGTGTGTGTGTGTTTGTGTGTATATGAACGGTAAAGATTTACCCGGTGTATTTCACCCGGTGTAGGATCTCAAAAGCCCCCAATCACCACCGTTTTCTGTCCTTTTTTTTTTACGTTTCTCTCCCGTTCAGTCTTCTCATCGTGAAAGGGAGGAGCAATAAGATAAGATAAATTAACACAAAATTTCAAGAAACCCAACATACTTCATAACCTAGTTTATACATTTTTTTTTTTGGCAATTCAACACAAAATTCAAGAACACCCACAACTCGACACTCTTGCTACCATCAAACGGATTTGTGCGAGGATCTGTCGGATTACATCGGTGCGAGGTATGTGCTAGTGTTTTTTTCGACGGTGTTGTTTTGATAGTGGGATCGTTGCGCAATTGACAGTGAAAACTTGGGTGGCACAATTCGTATAAGGGGTTGTGTGGGGATCCGACGGCGGACTACGGTGGGGTAGGTGTGTGTCAATGTATTTTAGGTGGTGATGCCTGAGTTGTAGAGAATATTCGACATAATCTAGAAGATTCCGCTAATTACCCAAACAAGAGGGGTTTTTTTTGTAATTTTACCTTACCACCGGGGGTGGCCATAATTTACCCAAAAAATTAATAGCACTTTGCACCATCGACCCAATAAATCATGCAAAAATTTTACAGCTAATGAAGGTAATTTAATATTTTTACTAGCATATTTTTAGGATGCGAAATATCAAATAATTTTTTTTATTCATCAATCCTTTCGAAACTATAAAGTGCAAAAATAAAAATAAATTTCATCATCATAACTAAAAAAATATTCACAAAAAAATTTACAAAAAAATCCTTTAGCTATTTACTTATAAATTTATTTCCAAAAACTTCTATCAAATATTTTAACTAATTACAATAAAACATCCATCAGTTAAATAATTTAGTGAGATTTTATTTTTATTTTTGGTAAGAAAAATAGTTTTTTCAGTAATTTGTTGTAATTTTTTTTCGCATTTTGTACGCTCAAAATTATGTCGGATGTAAATGAAAATTATTATTTAATATGCTATTTTGCACCCTGAAAGGAAAAAAAAAACTAATAAGAACTGAAATTACCATCATTAAGTTTAAAATATTCAATTCATGGTGCATTGCAAATGATTTCTTATTTTTCGAGTGCGCAAAGTGCTAGTTGTTTTTTTCAAGGGTGTAAAGTGCCAAGATGCTACATTACATGGGGTGCAAAGTGGGATTAAACAATTAGATATGTTAGTGGTTTAAAATTTGATTTAAGCGGGATAATTATAGTTTTGGCCCCTAAAGTTTGCACGTTTTTTACTTCTGGTCCCCCATTTACCGTCGTCAACAAATTACACTCTAACGTTGCCACATTTTAACACACTGAGTCCCTACGCCTGTTTGACCATCAACACGTAAAGGTCATGCGTTGAATTACAGCTAAATTTGGGATTTTGTTTGAGAAAATTGTAATAAGACCCCTATATTATATAAAAACTTTCTAAAAACCCTAAAATGTCATACACCCCTAGTATAACCAATTAACCGATTTTCGACCAATGACCCCAAATTTAACCCAATTTTTACTGCCGTTATTATTATTTTATTGAATTTTTTTTCCAACGTTTACTTTCTTTTTAACTAGGTTGACTTTTTCTTTATTGATTTTTTTTGCCGCCGTTCACCGATGTTGAATTCATATTAACCGCGTTGATTTTTTTTTTTCTTGATTTTTTAATTTAAATTTTTGAGTTGCGGAAGAAAAATAATTTCCAAAAAAAAAAAAGTCGAAGCCAATAACCTGTGGGAATTCTTTTTTCCTAAAAACACGTCAAAAGAGAAAAAAAAAAAAAAAAAAAAAAAAAAGGGAAGAGGAAACATTCAACGCCGCTCGACGACAAGAACAAAGTTTTAAAAAATCAACGACCGGTGTTGTCCCAGAAACCATTGAACCAGACTGGTTGTCTCCTTTTCAAATTATTCCGATCATACTTAATTCATCTTCTTCATCTGTTTTTTTTGGGGGGGGGGGGGGGGAGGTGGGGGTGTTCCAAGAAGAGAAATTTGAGAGGAAGAAATTAGGGATTTTAGGAACTTTATAAATTGTACTTTGGTCCCAAAATTTAGATAAAAACTTTGTTAACAGTTGATTTGTTCGACCCTACACCCGATGAAAAACACTGGGTGGGTCTTCTCTAGGGTTTACCTTTAGGGGTTTTAGAAAAAAAAAAAAAAAAAAAAAGACACGTGGCAGCAGAAGACCCACCCGATGTTTTTCACCGGGTGTAGGGTCGAAGTAACCTTAACAGTTTGAAATTTTAATATTACAGTGTTATTATACAATAATATAGTAATATTATTGTGTTATACAAATAGTATTGTGTTGATCGGGCTTCCATTAAAAATAACAAAATAAAATGTTTTAATATTTTTCACCATTAATCTCTCATTGTATTTCCTAAAATTTCATAATGAAAAGGAAAAACAACTAACATTAATAAAATTTGAAAATGAGTAAATTTAGGGGTATTTTAGCCCATAATAAAACTTTCAATCGAAAACTTTATGTGGAAATTAGGTATTTCTATGGTAACACTAAGTCGTATCTTTTTTTTACATTTGAATGTAAAATAATAGATATGCTAGTGGTTTAAATTTTGATTTAAGCTGGATAATTAGATTTTTGGTCCCCCGAGTTTGTACATTTTTCACTTCTGGTCTCCCATTTACCGTCATTTACCGTCGTCCACAAAATGATATAATTACAGTTTTGGGCCCCCAAGTTTGTACGTTTTTCACTTTAGGTCCCTCATTTATCGCCGTCAACAAAATACACACTAATGTTGTCGCATTTTAACACATTTAGTGCATCCATTCGTTTGACCGTTAAGAAGTAACAGTCAACGGTTGAATTATGGTTGAATTTGGGGTTTTTCTTTGAGAAATTGCAATAAGACCTCTGTATTCTTTCAAAATATTCTAAAAACCCCTAAAATTTTATCTAACCATAATTTAACCCCAATTTCAACGATTAACCAATTTAAACCAATGACCCTGATTTTTCAAAATCGGGTAATCCGATGTTGACTTTCTTTTTAACTTGGTTAACTCTTTTTTCGATTCATCTTTTTTTTGTCGTTGTTGATCGATGTTGAATGTTGGGTTAACAAGGTTGACATTTTTTTTCTTGATTGTTATTTAAATTTTTGAGTAGTGGGAAAATATAATTTAAAAAAAAAAAAGTTAAAGCAGATAATCAGCGAGAAAAATAATGTCATAAAAGAAGTCAAAATAAAAGAAAAAAAGAAAAAATCGGCGGAGCTCAATGACTGAAAAGTTTTAAGACAAAAAGAAGAGATAAATATTAACGGTGGTGTTAGCCCCAAAAACCATTGTACTAGTGTGGTTATCTCATTTCCATGTTACTCTGCACACGCCTAATTTATCTTCTTCATTTTTTTTGGAAGAAATTTGGGATGCACTCGCGTTTCTACGAAAAAGAATTGAGGGGAAGAAATTATGAATTTTAGAAGTTTTTTTAAATTGTGTTTAGGCTCTTAAATTTTACATAAAAACTTTATTAGAAGTTTGTAATTTTAATATTAAGATACTAGATATTAATATAGTATTATTATTGTGTTATACAGTAATATATTATGTTGAACAGAAAACAAGTCACAGGAAAGAGTTAAAAAAAATCAAGAAAAATAAAAAAGTCAACATTGTTAACCGAGAATACAATGTCGGTGAACGGCGTAAAAAAACGATATTTTAAAAAAAAAAATTCAACGGCAGTTAACGGTAATGGTGGTAAAAATCGAGGTTGTTTGTCAAAATTGATTAAATGATGAAATTGAGGTTAAATTAGGGTTGGATAATATTTTAGGGGTTTTTAAAATATTTTAAAAGAATGCAGGGTCTGAGTGCAATTTTCACAATGAAAAATCGCAAATTCAGCCATACTTCTTGACGGTCAAACAGACGGAGGGACTAAATGTTGTTATTCTTTTTTCTTCATTTACTATTTCTGCTTTTCAGAATCTCGGCAAGATGTGTGTAATATACGACAAACTAATCATTAAAACTCTACAATGAATTAGTTTACAAGGACACTGGTGTATCCAACCAAGAAGATTATTCAGTTGAAGAATATAGTAGACAAATTGTGATTCTAAATGTTTATGTATTATATCGAGCTTTGTAGTGGGTTTTTCATCTAGGTCGGGTTTTGGTAATTTTAAATTATTATGCTTATATCAACCATTGCAATCTAAATTTTTTATGTCTTATTCAAACTATTTATTTTTTGGCGAACTATTGTAAACATGCAACTATGTAAAGATTTCGACTCAATTTCAAATACATTTTTTTGTCAATCACTATTTAAATATTTTATTTAATTTTTTTCACTAAAAATATATTATGATATTTAATTTATTTGTTCCATATTTGTGTTTGTTAATGATTACCTAATAATCTACTGTTGATACTCTGTCAAATTTCTTTAATATTATTCTATTAATGATTGAAAACCAAATTAAATTTATATTTTGTAAATGAATCTATAATGACTTATTTTCATGAAAGCTAAATAATATTTCAGCATTTATGTAATTTTATATTGTAAAGCGTACATCACACACAATATGACACAATTATGATTAATATTTTAAAAATGTAAGTATTGCCTTTAAATTGTTGTTCATGCAAATCAAAGTAGGGCTATATACAAATTTTGATTTCCACATATCCGAAATTAAGTTTTTTATCACGTAAAAAATTGACATATTAAGAGCAACTCCAATGCTAAACATTAAAATCGGATTATAAAATACTCATTTGATAATTAAGATAATATTTTAATATTCATTTACAATTTATCTACTCCAACCATGGTTATCTAAATCAATAATCAATTGGAAGTTTTTTAGTGGTTTTATTTGTAATTGCCACGTGTCATTTTGTGATTGGATGTTTAGGTAGTTATTTTTTGGTTAACTCAATTTCCGGGATGTATTTTTACATTCAAAGAGGTAGAATATCAAAATACTTACCCATTTTGATACTCCCATTGGAGTGGAAAATTTTAATTTTGGAATATCAAAAAGGTGGTTTATGGATTTGATAATCCATTTGATACTCCCATTGGAGTTGCTCTAACCACTATTTTTTTCTCTATCGATTATTTATAAAAAAAAAATTATCGAATTGTGCCTATTGACCACTAAAATGATTTTAATATTATTTTGACAATTCACAATGTTTATTTGCATTTATATTATTTAAAGGAATAAAATACAGTTTGCACTCTTAAAGTATAGGGTTGGTAACACTTACATCCCTAAAGTTGCAAATGTAACACTTACCCCTCGATTGATGAATATATTTTATTATCATATATTTATAAATATTTACATAATATACATACTTTAATTTAACATGTAAGGTTAGTTATAGATTTGATATTACATGATATTTTGAATTATCATTTTGCACTGGCTAGATAATGTTCATTTAGTTGAAACAATAATTTAACTAAAATCTTAATTGAAAATTGACATTGAGAATTTTTGTTTCTGCTCAAATATTTATATTATTATTAAATTCAACTAGCATTTTTTCCCCGTACGATGCACAGGATATTTTTTTAAAAAGTGGAAAAAACGGGATATTATTTCAAAAGTGAAAAAAAATAATCAATTTAATACATAATAAGAAAATATAGTATACTAAAAATTAGAGCAATGTTGTGTGCCGCAATGTCCAGAGTTAAAAGTAGATTTGAGATACAGATAGTTATTAACTCATAATCGGACGATATAACTAAAATTAGAGCAATGTTGTGTGCACAAAATATTTTTTCATCGAATATGAAGGTAAATCACAAACAATATATTTTGATTCAATAAAAGATTTTTTTGGTATTATTTACATGTATGTCAATTGTTCAATGTTTTCGTTCGTTTTCCTCCATCCAATTTTTTTTTAAATGATCCCGTGCATCGCACGGGTGAATTACTAGTTACTGAAAAATGAAAATCACTAGACTGAGTTAAGATTTATTAAAAAGGAAAAATATGCTTTATTTCAAGAAAAAGTAAAAAATAAATAATAAAATTACATAATTATAAGAAGTAATTAAATGACCAAATTAAATAATATTCTCCAACCCTAAATTAAATTAGTTAATTAGTTGCTATTCTAAAGGCCCGTTAAAGAGAACTTCCATGAGACCACAATAATTCAATTTTTATTAAAGAGGAAATTTGTTATACACCCCTTCTTTTGGACTTATATATGTAGAGATTTTAGTCACTAAATGAATATAGTGCATAGGTTCACTGACCAAAAAAAATAATATTAATAAAATAAAATAATTAGTATATAGACATAAACACCCTCAATTAATAAGAAAACAAATTTCATATATCATCTCAATCCAATCTCACGTTTCTCTCACCTTATATTTAATCCATCATCTCTTTCCCTCTGTATCTCATGTATCTCACCCCCCGTATCTCACCCCCCCCCCCCTCTCTCTCTCTCTCTCTCTCTCTCTCTCTCTCTCTCTCTCTCTCTCTCTCTCTCTCTCTCTCTCTCTCTCTCTCTCTCTCTCTCTCTCTCTCTCTCTCTCTCTCTCTCTCTCTCTCTCTCTCTCTATCTCTCTCTCTCTCTCTCTCTCTCTCTCTCTCTCTCTCTCTCTTCTTCTCTGATTTTTTTTTTCTTTATTTTTTTTATGAAGAAATATTGTAGAGAAGGAAAAAATAGGGATGTTTTTAGATTATGAGATGATTTCCTAGTGAAAGAATTAAAGAGGACAACAAACATCCATCCCCTCTCCTAAAACAAATTAAAAAATCCAAAATTCTAGCCAAAATTCGCATTGTGTCTCCCGTATGTAGAACCTTCCAATCGTTTCTTGTTAGCAATTTCCGTTTGCAGGTTGGTTTAACTTCGTTTGTTGTTCGAAGAGTTGCATTTGGTATTGAGATTCGATTCCTCTTGTTTACAATTTGCAAGGTATGTCTTAAGTTACATTTTACAAACACTTTGTTTAATGTTTTTGTTGTTTGTAATGTGTTCTATAAACAATTCTTTTGTTGGTGTTTTTAATGATGATGATTTTTTATTTTTTTCCAGTTTGTTGTTTGCATTTGGCGAAGTCATATGTAGTTTATTGCTTGCAATTTAAAAATGCAAGTTCTGCTGAAATTTTTTTCTTCAGTTTGTTGTTTGCATTTGGCGAAGTCATAGGTAATTTTTGTTTGCAATTTAATAATGCAGATTCTGGATTTTTTTTCAGTTTGCTTTTTGCATTTGATGAAATCATAGGTATTTCGTTGTTTGCAATTCATTAATACAAAATCTATTTTTCAGCTTGCTATTTGCAGTGCACAGAGTCACAGGCATCGCGGGAAACGTCACAGTTCCCGGAATCATCAACAACGTTTTTAGAGTATGAGTTTGTAAAATAAAAATTGTTTATTTTTTTTATGAATTAATTTAATTTTTTAGTTAATATTTGGAACTTGGAAGAGAGATTTTTTGAGAATTTGTTTTGATTGAGAGATTTTTTTGGATTTTATTTGATTTTAATTAAGGGTATTTTAGTCACAATAAATATTATTAGTTTATTAAAATATGAAAATTTTTACTTCGATCTACACACATAAATTATAACATAAAAGGACCTATAGCAAATTGCCCCATTATTAAATAGTACACTTGTACAATAATTAGTAGAATCTGATTTTTCACTTTAAATCCAAACAAACATCCTTATTTTTTCTTAGGGCGGATGGCAAAAATGTTCATAACTAGGGACTTAAATGCACATTGATATAAAAAAAAACAGTGTTTTAAATAAACCCATTCCTATTTCTTTAGTCTAAAATATCCTCATAATATAATTCTTACCAATTCCATCAATTATGCTCTTACTTCTTTAATATTATACATTGATCCCGGATTTAAAGAAATATATCACATTAACCCCCAAAATAATAATTTCTTGAAAAACGATTTTTTTTTCAGAAAATAATTTTTTTTCTGAATTTTTATTTCCGGCCAGATTCCAGCGTTGACCGCCAGAGATGCCGGTCTCTGGCGTTGACTTTTTTTTTTAAAACTGTTTTGTCTGAATTTTTTTTCTAGCCGGTCAACCGCCGGTCTCCGGCTTTGACTTTTTATTTTGTTTTTTCTTAGAAAATTTATTTTAATTAATATTACTGTCTTGGCTGCTAAATTACTGTCTCAGACAGTAATATTACTGTTTGGGACAGTAATATTATTAACATTACTGTCGCAAACAGTAATAATACTGTCTGAGACAGTAATTTAGGAGTCAAGACAGTAATATTAATTAAAATATTTTTTTTAAGAAAAAACAAAATTTCAAAAAAAAAAATTCAATTAACACTTAAATTAATGTCTCCGACAGTTAAATAACTGCTCGAGACAGTAATTTAGCAACGAAGACAGTAATATTAATTAAAATAGTTTTTTAAGGAAAAAAAAGTTAATTAACAGTTAAATTACTGTCTTAGACAGTTAAATAACTGTCGGAGACAGTAATTTAGCAGCCAAGACAGTAATATTAATTAAAAAATATTAAGGAAAAAAAAAGTCAATTAACAGTTAAATTACTAACTCCAACAGCTAAATAACTGCTGGACACAGTAATTTAGCAGCCAAGACAGTAATATTAATTTTAAAAAAATTAAGAAAAAAAAAAAAAAAAAAAGTCAACGCTGGAGACCCGGCGGTCAACGGCGGTTGACCTACCGAAACAAAAGAAATCAGAAAAAAAAAAATTTCAAAAAAAAAACAATATACCGGAGACCCGCGGCTGACCGGCGGTCTCCGATGGTAGCGGGTCAAAATTGGGGTCAATATTGAAATTAGGGTTAAAATTGGTAAATTGGTGAAATTGTGCTAAATTGGAGGTGTAAATCATGAAATTGGAGTTGAATTGGGTTTCAATGAATTGAGAGTAATTTT
Source organism: Erythranthe guttata (assembly GCF_056151865.1). Taxonomy (NCBI): domain Eukaryota; kingdom Viridiplantae; phylum Streptophyta; class Magnoliopsida; order Lamiales; family Phrymaceae; genus Erythranthe; species Erythranthe guttata. The sequence goes on from NC_142537.1 coordinate 16,873,546, forward strand.
TGTTTATATAAAAGGATTTTCCTTATTTGCAAACAAGTTTGAATGAGTTGGATTTATTTGAAACACAAAAAAGTTGGATGTCCATCTTTTAATTAAGTGCCTCCATTATCATGGGCCTTTTTGAGATTAACCGTTTTTCTTAAAATGGGATAAAGAGTTGCTTAATGAACAAAAAGATCCAAGTGGCATTTAACTAAACTAGATTGATGGAATTCAGCGTGTCCCCATATATTTCCTTGACTGGCTAATAGTAAATTGACGAAAATGATAAAGAATGTCAAATTATCGAAATGCGAGGGACCAAATATGTTTTGTGAACATGAGGGACCAAATGTGAAATCAACTCAAACTTGAGGGATGAAAACTGTAATTTTTCCTTCAATAAAATTTTGAAACGTTGTCTAATTATGGAAAATTGAGCTATCTATTTTGAACTTCTGATTAAGGCTTAATTCCACTTTGCACCCTTGAAATATACCGTTTTGACACTTTGCACCATCGAAACACAATATATCATGCATAATGCACCCCACATGAGTTTTTAAAGCTAATAAATGTAATTTAATATTTTTGGTGGTATTTAAAAATTATATATTTTTATCACAAAAAAATATTTTATGAAAAAAAACTCCTTAAGCTATTTCGTTATCAAGTTATATGAAAATCATATTTTCTTCAAAAAAATTCTACCTAAAATTTCCACCAATTTCAGTAAACATCTATCAATCCAATAATTTAGTGATAAAAGTTTATTTGATTTTATTTTGTAAGAAAAAATATTATTTTTTTCAATTATCTGGTGTAATTTTTATTTTTTTCGCACTTTGTGCAACTTAAAATTAGGTTGAAGGTTGAAGAAAATAACAAATTTTTTTTTTAACCCCAGAAAAAAAAAATTACGCTTGAGAGTTGGAGCGTATTATATTGTGTGATTTCCGATTTTTTTTTAATCTTTTCGATTCTTGTTTCTTTAACCAGAAAAATATATAACTGGTGAAAATAACTGAAATGAAATCTAATATATGAAGTGTACAGTTATATTGCTATTGTTTACCACTGAAAGTATATGTATAGATAGATCTTTACCAAACGGTGTCCTGAATTTGAAGTGTGTATCGCGCATATATATTCGAAATTCAATACTATTATTAATATTCAATTCTTGGAGTAAATGACAATTCTTGATGTATTCAATCTGTTTGTTTTATACAATATCTTCAATAATTAATTGATAACACTAAACTTAATTTTTTACTTTGTAAATAAAATAAATAATACCAAACTATTGGATCCCAATCTTGTTCTTCTTCCACTTGTATGCAGCTTCCAATAATTGAAAGTTTCTCCTCTGCATCATCTCTTCTTCTTATTGTGGACAATCATCTTCTTCAGTCTGATACATTTGCCTACTTCTCTTTTTGAGTAATTTCTTCTTGGGCATCATCTCTAAAATAGCTTCGGCTCGTTCCGTTTCTCCCAAGGAATCCTCAAACTCGGCGAATTTCGTCCATGCACGGCAGTTCTCCGGTGCCCACTCCAAGTACTTTTCGTATATCTTCCTGCATCTTTCTACATTACCAAGCTGCATCTCCATCTCAACGTACTTGGTAAAGATCCTATCTTTCGGAGCCATTCCAATTGCCGAGCCCAAGATTTTCCGTGCCCTATCGATATTCACCTGACGAACTTCGAATTGTGCAGCCATCAACCAAATCTTGGCAAAGGAGAACTTTTTATGAGGAATAGTCTTCAGGCACAAGGTGTACACATCCCTCGTGCGATCCGTATCTTGCGCATCGAGCTCCTCGTATAAAGCATAATTAATCCACAAGTATATGTACCTCTTCCAATAGCGCTTCTCGTGTGAAGGAGGTACATTTGCAATAGCCCTTTCGTATAAATCCTCCATCGTTTGTTTATCCCCACCGATCTCTTCCACTAATCGAATGTAATCGAACCAAAGATCATAGTTAAGTGGATTCTTTCTCAACCCATCTTCGTACTCGAGCCTCCGCTTTTCATAAATAGCATTCCCGAACCCCTTGTCGAAAGCAATAAACTTGTGATCCAACGCAAATAAATCCTTCGCCACCTCAACATCACCTTCGAATTTATCGACAGCCCTCTCGTAGCAATTCCTTGCACGCGCTATATCTCCGTATTTCATCTCGAATTTAACAAATCTGATCCATGCACCGACATTCGGGTGACAATCGACAAAGCGCTCGAATATTGATCTCGCCCTTTCGATCTCATTAAACCTCAACTCAAATTTGATATACGAAAGCCACGCTTCCTGATCGGGAGACCAATTCATCCAACGATCGTAAATCTGTCTAGCGCCAGCATAATTCCCTAGCATGAACTCCATGTGGATGTATTTATACCACAGTTGGTCAACCCTAGGCAACAATTCCGTTGCGCGATCCCACACATTACGTGCGTGATCGATGAACTTGTTCTTCATCTCGAAAGACGCGTACTTCAGCCATAACGTGTGGTCTCTATAGTCCACCTCCAACGCTCGCTCCCACACAGATCTCGCACGATCGAAATCCTTTTGCGATTCTTCCCAATTGGCGTACTTGATCCACACGCTTTTGTTCCAACGCACCCTTCGGATTAAATCTTCAAACTCTTTTCTTTTTTCGAGACGATAATCTCCAAGCTCAGCCGACTCGGTGATTCTCTGCTTCGGTGGCCGGATTTTGGCTTCTTGAAGTTCACTTGCCTCGCGGAGTATTTGCTCGGCAGTGATCTGAATCGAAGCTGCGTTCTTGTTCTTCACGCGCCTTGCCATGGTGGTTTAAAGCACAAAGGAAGGAAACAGAGAGAAGAAATTAAATTAATTATTTGTCGATCTGCTTATGATAAGTGAAGGAACGTATGTATGTATGTATATATAGGTATATATGTATATACCTTATATATATACATATACTTCGGATTCTTGCCAAACAAGGATTCCGATATTAATTGGATTCTATTTTCCTACAAATAAATCACACGGCCGTTTGAATTGAGGAAGGAAAGAACTCTTCTTTGGTCGAATTACATTTTTGGTCCCTCAACGTTACGCTAATTAAGCTTTTCGTCCCTCATGTTCCGAGATGAACAAATTTCACCCCTAACTTTACAAATTTGTAACATTTTTGGTCCCACCCGTCACTTGACCGTTTATGAGTAACAAAAAATACTTTTTTTGGGGCTAAACGTAGAATTTAAAGTTGATTTGGGTTAGAAATAGAGCTAAGGTCTACTTTATTTATAATTAGATTAATTTTTATAATTAACTTTAAAATAATATTTTATATTTATTAAATGTTATTTTTAACCTTAATATAAAATTTAATGCCCCTAAAATCTAAATTCTTAAATTTAATAAATTTAAAATTAGTTTCTATTTACGTTACTATTTCTAATTCAACTGATTTATTTGTCTAATTATGTAAATATAAATCCAAATAATATATGTATAATAAAATGTATTAATTAATATTCCTTTCAACATATAAGTTAATGAGGGTAGAGAGAGTCATATTACCTACAATCTGCACTTCTAGACCAAAAAAAATTGGTCGAAGTTAGGAAGAATGAGCACTATTCGATACAAAAGATCACGAAACTATTTAACGGTAAGTTATAACAAACTTTCAACTGCATGCATATTAGTAACGGTGGTTTCTCTTTCGCTAGAAGTTAGAGCTAAAAGCTACAAAAGTCGATTAGCATGAAGATTCAATTACCCACTATTGAATGTGATCTTCTTCTTGCCCACTGTATCGTTCATCGTCGCCCGATTCTTGATTATCACTAAGTCTCTCCTGCAAGAACAAAATTCCAGTTACGCCCTCGTCTGAAAATGTCCGAAAACATGAGACATTCTGTAAGATTGTCAAGTAACGGAAATCACCTTAAGAGATGCGTTTTGAGCAAGAAGACGCTCATATTCGCTCCTTATACGAGCCAACTCTGCCCTGAGAGATGCGTTTTCTTCTTGTAAAATTTCAGCACGCTGGGCCAGTTCATCGCATTCTGCCTGAAATCCCATGGAAAAAAATTCAAAAAATTATTTTGTTTCTTATAAGATACAAACAACAAAAAGAGGCAAGGCGTAGCAGTTAAGTACCTGCTTGCGCAATCTGGATCTACGAGCAGATTCCCTGTTCGACTGCTTTCTTCTCTGTCTTTTAAGTTCCCTTTCGTCCTGAATTTTACAGGAAAACATATAGCCCGTCAGTTCACTGAACAGTATTAGTACATTAAATGGATAATTTCCCAATTCTGTTTCAGCCAAAGAAAAATTATATGAAGAAAGTAAATTTTTAAGTTGATAAAAAGGTGAGAATCGGAACCTGTATCCAAAGCTGTGATTCATTAGGAAGCATCCCTCCTTGAACTGGAGCAGAAGGCACCTTCCCATGCATTGCAGGAACAGCAGAAGCGGGAGCGGCAGCCCAGTAATCCATGCCGATGTTTAAGTTAGTGGTGGGACCCGCAACTCCACTGACAACACCCATAGGCACCATACCCGTATTCTGATTTACAATTGCATGTGGTGTACTTGATCCTCCATTCTGAGAACTGTGAGCAGCACTACCATTCTGAGATGGTTCAGCTGTAGCAAGATATCACAACAAGTTTCAAAAATGAAAATAATAAATAAATAAATAAATAAATTCAGATATTACTAGACTTAAGAGTTCTTGGTACCGAACCTGAATCTTGTCGGCCGTTGGATTTCCTTGGAGATTCCTGTAAACAGTAACAGAAGAAATCTCAGAAGAAGCAGAAAAAAGGCAGAAAGGAAGCCCAACCATTGAATTCTCTTCTTTTCTTTACAAAACTCGATAGAGTTTATCCGAAAGACAAGTTTGAATGAGAATTCTACACATTATGCTTTTGTTTTTTTGCACCGTAGGTTCAACATGTTCTATATTTCTAGAATTGAAAAGCAATAGCAGAGTTGATAATAATTAGTTAGGCCTACTCTGCTGCGAAGCAAGATATGAATGTAAAGCATATATCAAAGATACTGCAACAGTGAAGCATATATCGTTATACATTTACCTGATTATTTTTTTTAGAGTATTATTGCCTGATTTAACTAAATAATAAATAAACTGAAAATGAGATATCAACTGTGCAAAATGAGAAATCAACCGAAAATTTGTTTATCTAAATGGATTCAAACACCACGGTACAATAAGAAAACTGATATTTCCTGACAACTACAGGATGGACGGATTATTCTCTTCTCAATTACATAGTGATAAATCTTTACAAGTGCTATGTTTACTCAAGATACCAGTTGAATTTAAATGAACAAAAATGTATATTAATGATACATCTAAATTTGAACATTTGTACCACATATTTATGTGGATTTTCCTATTGTTTATAGAACATATTTACATATCAATGTTTTGGCCAAAATTATCATCTTGTTCATTATTCAGAACAAAAAATGTATTTATGATCAAATCCATTGGGAGCTTGGATACCTGATCAGTAAGAATTAAGAAGCCAGCACGGCCCAGCAGTGCATAACAGCGAAGACAGTGCCTAAGTGGTATTGGGGTGGGGAGGGTAGTATTAGGTCAAGGGTTCAATTCTCTTTGTTTCGGTTATAGGCCATAAGGGTTCGATTCTTTTTTTGTTTCGGTCATAGGCCATTTATAAGGCCCTTTTTTTTAGTGTAAGCAGTGGATAATACGAAGCTTACACTTTGAGAGTTCGTATCACTTCCATCGCTTGAACCTTCACTGTCATTCCCAGCACTGTAAACAAAATCAACAAGACTTCCTTAGTATAGAGATTGTGTTAGCAAATCAAATAAGATTACACATCTTAAATAGTTAATTTCCAGAAATGATTAACCCCAATATACATATCATAGTTTTATTCACAATTTGGGCTGGTAAGCAAAGAAACGATGAATTAAATAAGAAAACAATAAGCAATACCAACAGATTTAGTTCATGGGCAAAAAACTAACAAATCAGAACAAGGAACGGAAGACAAGTAACCAAATGTATTATCTGTCTTGTTAAAAAATTGTTAAGAACTCTACAAGGCAAGAAAGAACTATGAATAGCATGCATCATTCATATACTGCTGGCTAATTTCATTTATTATTGCACCGAAAAATACTGCTGATAAAAGAAAACATAATTTATTCATTTATCTATTCATTATATCTACCAGACCTTTTGGAACAAGCACCATTTTCAGATGCACACACCGATCTTGCAGGTTCAGCATTCTTCCCAGGGGTCGCATTTGAACTGGCCAAACTACCCCTAGATCTTTTGACGGGCAGTTTTTCTTTCCCCTCATTTGACTTGCCATTCACCTCTATGTTGCTAGGAGTGTTGCCCTATACATAAAGTTAAACTCTCTTCCAATTAGTTCATGGAAAAAGTATTAGTAAGTTCAATATCACTGAAAATGTATGGGATCAAGAAAGGAGATAATAAGTGCTAGAATGACTCACAGAGGCTTCAGCAATACCATTTGGAGAAGGCATAGCAGGAAAAGGACTGAAAGGATAGGATCCCTGAACAATTTGAAGCCAGATAGATGTAAAATATTAGGGGTATTCATGGAAAGGAAAAGGAGTAAAACATTGGAATTAAATACAAAATTATTATAAGTACCGGAGCCATAGTTGGATGTGCATACATTCCTCCGTGGGGGTACATCGCTACATAAGGATGTGGTGAAGTACCGTAGGGTGGAATAAATTGCTGCAATATGCAGAGGATAAGAATGCCAACAAAAACTTAGAATTCCACAACATAATATTGAATAACTAGAGATTTAAGTGAACTCCATCTTGCTTAAGGTCAATAATTCGGAGTAAATTTGCAAGATGAGTTCGACTAAATGTATTTCGCATCTAAAACAACCTGAATTATAAGCATATTATCAAAAACACTGCTCCATAATATTTGGATGTTTTAAGGCCTCAAACGTGGAGCTTTAATTAACTCTTCCCATTTCCTTTCTGTTCAGTACATCATGCCAATATCTAATCATATCTAGATAACGATGTATTACAAATTACAAAATTGCAAGAGATTTATACCTGAACTCCCCACATGTAGGGGTGCGTTTGTGGACTCGATGTCATGAATCCATGAGGAGGCATATGAGGGTACGCCTGCACAACCCCATCATACATACTCTAATAAATAACAGTGTTCATATTGAATGAGGAAAAATCCAACGAAACATGTCAGAAATTTCAGACCTGAAACCCGGACCAATCTGCAGCAACTGCACCAGAAGTATGCTCCTGTAAAATTCCAAACCGACGAAATATTTTCAATTTCTACATAGCCGACAAGAACATATGAAATCAGAAGTTCACACGCAGTTAACCTGTGAACTAGGAGTTTTTGGCTCCTTTGCATCTTTCCCCTCCTTGGGGGATTTCTCCACGTCACTATTCCCCATAATTTACTCTACAGCAAAATGTGAATCCTCCAATGTCAATCTAATCATCCTATAAACAGATATGTAATAAATATAACTGTAAGCATACATAGGCAAATCCCTGTTCATAAAGTTTGCCTACAATTTGTGGAGATAAAGACAGAATAAATGCATAAAATCATACTCTATCTGGAGAGATATGAATTATGGAAATAAATAACAATGCAAATGTAAAGCTCTTAACTTGGAAATAAATAAAAATGAAATTATGCAGGGGTTTTAACCGAATGTGTGAATTTACACAAACATAAATAGAAATAAACAAACTACAAAAATGCAACACGACAATTCAAATAAATTAATAAGCAAAAATTACCGATGCAAGAACGATGACGCAACAGAAGAATCCCTAGCTCAGCAAATCTTAATTGCTGAGTCAACTCAGCTCAAACCCAACCAACTCGTTCTTCAAAGACGAACGAGGTTTCAAATAACTTTGGAATCAAACAATTTGCCTCCGAAATTGAAATGTGCGAGAAAAGGAAGGCTCAATTTCAACGGATTTCTGGAAGCTGTTGTTCAAAATTGGGGGAGGAATTAGGAGACAGAAAATTAGGGCTTTGTTTGTGAAATCGTCGACATGGCTGCGCCGTTGTCCAGACAGAGAAGAGAGAGAGAAGGGGGAGAGAGGATGTGGTGTCCACCGTGGAGTTTTACCGATGATGATTGGATCGTGTGATTCGTGGACTGTTTAACGGCTGAGATTGAATCTCGTACGATTTTATAGTATTTTCTGGGCCTAAATTGTAATTAATGAAAAACTAGGGCTTGTTTATTTATTTTTTTACCGAAAAGTCCTACCAAACAATTGTACCCTAAATTATTACCATATAGGATAAATTACGAAAACCCACTAAACTTAGGCTAAATAACGAAAAATACCCTCACTTGTACGTAATAACTAAAATTCCCCTCTAATCAACTGTTTGATTGAGTTTTTTAACAGGAAATATGTACAGTCTATTATTTAAACCTTATGTTAAATAGGTAAAAATAAAAGAAAATATTTGAAATTGTCTAAAGTTTATTCCCTGGAATGAAAAAAAAAAATCCGTGAAAAGTCACACCGTAAAGGGTTGGTGTAAGACGGAACCAAATTTCAGGGGGAATTTTGGTAATTACGAATAGGTGAGAGAATTTTTCGTTATTTAGCCTAAGTTAGGGGATTTTCGTAATTTATCCTACCATATATTGGTCTATTGTACCAAAATATTATTAAAAAATAAAATAAATACAATTATTCTTTTTTTAATTAGTTTTGCATGTAAAGAGAGAGTATACAATATTTTTAAGAATGCAACATGATAATTATTATTAATTAAAATTAGTTATAGTTTTTGGGCATATAAAAACTATTTTGTACGATTTATTAATTGCGAGTTAATTTCATGTTAAACGTTTTTAATTTTTATATTGTAGTTTTATTTTAGAAATAACTAGATTTTTGGCCCCTGCGATGCACGGGATTGAAGTAAAATTAATACAAAGTAAAGTTCAATTTAAACGACAAAATTGAAGTTTCAAATCATTTTGATATTTCGCTATATATATTGATGATAATCCCCCATCCATAATTGTTTTTGCCATATTTATTGATTTAACTTTATATTTTTTTATGTAATATGGTTGTATATGTATCTTATCTCAGTTAATGCTAAAGTTTAACGAATCTTCTTCTTTATCGCTCATAACAGGCCTCAGTAAATTTACTGTAAATCAATGATGCCATTAAATCTCAAGAGTTTATCAGGAGCAACCAAATATTTTTCTAAACAATTATAATTTATAACTATCAAATGACCGAGAAAATTTTCCTAGAATTTAACAGGATCAACCTTACTTTTATTAATAAGATATTAAAAGAAAATAAATAATTAAATAAATAAATGAAAATTATAACTATTAAATGAGCGGAGAGCAACCTTACTTTTATTAATAAGATTCATGTTAGCTAAGTTAATGATCTATATTAATAAATCCTACTTTTCACAATAGTTTTGATATTTACACTTGGGGATCTATTTGAAAATTCATAACGAATATTCTATGTAATCTTTAAGATTTCGTAGCTCACAACTCCGTAAAGTGTAAATGTAAGACGAAGAAATAGGTCATGGGATATTTGTAATTAACAATATCACATGGTCTATAGGTTATTTAGTATTACCTCGGGGGTGCTCGTCTATTTAACATAGACACGGAAATGGCGATACGGCAAGATGGGGAAACGGACACGGGAAATGGCATGTCCCATAAATGCGCACACGTGGATTGGGGAAAATACGTCAATATTAAAAGTATAGGGCCATATTTATAAATATGTTGTATAAACATATATAAATTTTTATTTATATTTCATACAAACATAATTCAAATAAATTTTACTATCAATTATCAATTTGCAGTTGACCATTAAATCATGTAAATAGTTAAGAGAACAACAAAAATATCTGAAAATTTGCTATTCAAACATGTTTCTAATTTTTTAGAAACTATAAAATGTCCCATATGGTGTCTTCGAATTTCGGACACGAAACGTATCTGAAACGCGAAAAACGTTAAGAAGTTCAAGTTACCGTGCTATATAGGTGCTCGTAGTCAGTGTTCTAAATATCGGTTGTGGCGGCCGATATATCGGTGGCGGGCATAAACCTTTACGATATTTGTGTGGCGGTTTTGAAAATCGGTTTTTTGACGGTGAGGCGTTCCGAGGCGGTTTGGGCGGTCTGTGGCGGGTCAAACCGATATATCGGGTCAAACTTCGAGCGATATATCGGAAAAATATTTTTTTTTCTATTTTTTTATTTATTTTTTATTACAAGGAAAATAGGTGTTTATCTTTATTTTTTTTTTCAATTCCAACTCATTATCTCTTTCAATCAAACGCAAACTCACCGACCCCGTAAGAAGAACCTGACCTAAAAAAAAACATTTAGAACGATGAGGAGAGAATCAAGTTCTAAAGGTTAAACTGTTGTAATGTGGTTAGATTATATAAACGATGAGGAGAGAATCAAGTTCAATTTTTTTTTATACGTTTTAAGTATTAACAAATAATATTTAGAAATATATTACACTAAATCTAAAAACCGATTTATTTCCGATATATCTCCGATTAATCACCACCGCACCGATTTATCGTGTGGCGGTCCCTAACCGCCTCGGACCCGATAACCGATAGTTAGAACCTTGCTAGTAGTTTACCCAAAAAACAATTCAAGAGACTATAATCCAAACCGAAAAATATATATAGGCCGAATGTGAAATAAATTTCATGGATGGCGCTCAAATTGATATTATTGCATTCATTTGGGGCCAATTTCCAATAACAGCAAAAAGACGACAAACACTCTATAGAGCGATCGAACTCTCACTTCAAAAAACCCTTCCTCCATTTTCATCGCCACAGATATAGCTCAGCAAAAAATGTCGGATGCAGATGACAACGCAAAAACGTCTGACGAAGATGAAAACGCGGGCGGCGCCGTAACCCTAGCCCGGCCCGAAGAAGAATCCCTCCGCCTCAAAACATTGGCAGAGGAGAATCACGCCTCCGGCAACCTCAAATCCGCCTTGAAATACGCCAAGCGCGCGCTCAAGCTCCACCCATCCCTCGACGGCCTGCCGGAAATTCTCACCGCCTTAAAAATCCTCCGCAGCGCCGCCCCCGAAGGCAGTTCATCCACCCAGAATGCCACCCCTGATTACTACAAAATTCTGCAAGTGGAGAGATTCTCACACATCAACACAATCAAAAAGCAGTACAAGAAGCTGGCTTTGACCCTGCACCCGGACAAGAACCCGTCGGCGGCGGCAGAAGAGGCGTTCAAGTTGGTCGGTGAGGCCATGGGAGTTCTGTCGGATAAGATCAGGCGGAAAGAGTATGATATGAAGATTAGGGTTTCTATGCAGGCTGTAGCATCCGAGGCGGCGGAATTGGGGGCGGAGGGGGGTGTGGTGACATTCTGGACTTCGTGCTCGGCTTGTCGTTTGTTACATCAGTTCGAGAGAAAGTATTTGGGGCATAATTTGATGTGTCCTAGGTGTAAAAAGAGCTTTAAGGCTATGGAGGTCGAGGAGGAAACGGATAATGTGGAAGATGGTGGGATTGGAGAAGGGAAAACGAGGGTGAGCGCTAGGATTCGAGAGAGAGCTACGAAAGGCGAAAACTTGGGGATTGTGGAGAAATGTGGCTTGGGGGTGAAGAGGAAAATCGGTAGTGTGGCGGAAGTTTTAGAGAGGCCGGAGAAGAAAGTGGCGAGAAAGACGGGTGGAGATGGTGGTTTATTGAAGGATTTGAAGTCTAAGAGAGTTGAGAGGGTTGAAAATATTGGTGTAGTGGAGGAAATAAAATCGACGAGAGTTGGAGGAGCAAAAGGGTCAAAGAGTTGTGGGGTTAAGACGGTGGAGAGTGAGAGGAGCAAGAGAGCGAAGGCTAGGGAAGAAGAGACGATGACATTGTCTCAAATGAAGATTTTGGTTAAGAAGAAAAAGAAGAAGCCGTTTGAGGGGAGATTGATGATGAAAGAGAATGAAGTTGATGTTGAGAAGATAAAGGGAAAGGAAAGGGAGGGAGATAATCGGGAGGAAGAGAATGAGAGAGAAGATGACATGGAGAAGGAGGAAGAAGAGGAGAGAGAAAATGAGAAGGAGATGGAAGAGGAGGAGGAGGAAGAAAGAGAAGAGGTGACCGATGAGGAAAAAGAAACGATGAACTTGAGGGAATGGAAGAATAGGGCGAGATTGTCTAAGGATAGAAAAGTAAAAGTTGTAGAAAGAACATCAAAGAAAGGTAGTTTAGAGGTATTAATGTCGGAAAAAGAGCAGAGTGAGGATGGACAAGAAAATGAGAGAGAAGTAGTGGTCACGAGGGAGAAGAGGGTAAGGCGCAGAGTTTCAAAGTACGGAAATTCGGAAGTCGTAAAAAAGAAAACATCAAAGAATCGCGTGGAGTCCGAGATTGAGAAGCTTATAACTAAACGAAAGGGCAACTTGGAGATAATGTCGGTCGAAGATTCAGATTTTCACGATTTCGATAGAGATAGAAGGGAGAGAAGCTTCAAGAAAGGACAAGTGTGGGCGTTATACGACGACAGCGATGGAATGCCGAGGCAGTACGCGCTGATTGATCAAATCGTGTCCGTAAATCCATTTGAGGTGAAACTGAGCTGGCTGCAATTTCAAAGCAACGGAGAAAATGAATTAACAAATCGTCGGAGAACGGGTTCTCATGTGTCGTGTGGGAGATTTACAGTTTCCGGGGAAGTTTCGGTTAAATATCTGAATTTATTTTCTCATGCTGTGGATTGTGAAAGGGCCGCGAGAGAGGTGTACAGAATTTATCCGAAGAAAGGCTCTGTTTGGGCACTATATAATAGTGAAAATACGGATAAGCCGTGTTACGACATTGTTATATCGTTGAGCAGTTACAGTGATGTACATGGGGTGAGTGTAGCTTACCTTGAGAAGGTGCCTGGTTTCAGGACGGTTTTTAAGAGAAAGGAAATCGGGGCTAATTTTGTCATTTGTTTAGGAAATAACGATGTGAAACTGTTTTCACATCAGATTCCTGCAAAGAAACTTTCTGGTGAAGAAGGCTTGGGAATTACGAAGGATTGTTGGGAATTGGATCCTGCTTCGATTAATCTTTAATTACTTGTGGGATCGTAGTTTGTTACATATAGGTTTAATTGGAGTGTTATGAATGTTTAATTTGACTTAAGTTCTTACTTTCACTGGGAATAAAACGAAAGTTAGTACAATTAAATTAAGTGTGAATTATGTTCTAAAGTCGAAGGGTGTATGTACATAATGTAGAATCGGGACAAGGAATATATTTGGGTCGATTTTCCTGGAGAAAATATATATTATATATTTTTTTTTTCTCACGTCTATACTGTTACGTTCTTTTTTTTTTTTTTGTACTTCATTTTTCATTTCCGTTTTCCTATCAAATCCAAGATTCAAACTTGGCGTTTGATCTTGTTCGTCAAAGAAATTGGTCATCCAGGTATCTTTTTTGTGTTGCCTCTATTCATCGAAGGTGTACGCTTTTGAGATCATCAAACGGTTCATTTGAAGATCAAGGCAATGCAAAGAACTTCAAGAAAGCGATTCAAGTAAGCTTTTTCAGTCTCCGTCGTTTTGTACTCCGACTTTACATTTTTAATATTTAGGTGATCATGTCTAAATGATTGAGTCTGTTCCTAAAATATGCTTATTTGAAAAAATCTTTGCCTGAGTAAAATGGCTGTTCTATACGAAATTCCCGAATAGTTTGGTACAGTGAAGAAATCAAGATCACACCGATGGTTCCATGAAAATCGTGAAAGGGGGCTAAAACCCCCCATCCAGCCTAATGTTCGATCGATCGGAGGACGAAGAAAAGTATGATAAGCAACAAGTGAACCCCCCCCCCCCCCCCCCCAAAAAAAAAAAAAAAAAATCGAACTCGGAGCACATGCTTAGCTTGTTTATTGATTTTAACTTTTCTAGAGATAATTACTTGTTTACGAGTTTTATTGAACATTATGTATTTTGTCATGTTAGCCATATGGATTTTGAACGGAGATTTTTTTTTTTTGGAATTATGAACGACATCGATAATTTTGAAGTGGCAAATAGTATGTCTTTAATTAAATTATTTTGTATGAATCAACTCCGAGGCACTAAAAATTTTGAAAGTATTCACCCGATTTTTCATTTTTACGGTATTTCGAAATGCCACGTAATATGTTCGTAATTATGAATGATATCAATAAATTTTTCACTTCGACGCATAATCACTTCTAGATTATTGAGCAAAAAAGTGCGTAATCGTGTAAGGATACGGCATCGAAGAAGAGATTAATTACTAAATAAAGGACTTATAGGATGAAATTATAAAACTTATTAATTAACAAGTAATGAAGATAATTTTCTCTTCTTAGAGCCAATTATAGTCCACTAGTAGCAACTTTTAGCTAAGATTTCATATTTTTTCATATATAAAGTAAAATTTAACATATTGTCACTATATTGTTGTCTTTGTGCAAATTTAGTGTTGTTATAGTACTAATTTATTGTTTATTTTTTAATGGATTTTTCACTATATTTAATGGGTAGGTCTATTTTACGCTACATTCGGTGAAGTTCAACGAGTTATTTCTATATTTAATTTACACACGATCACGCATGCATGAAATCGATTATTCATTATTTAATTATAATATATTGTTTCTTAGTGCAATTATTGTCTCTTCTTAGAATCAATTATGGTCCATTAGTAATAGCTTTTAGCTAATAATCCCCAATAATATTGTGCAAAAAATGTCCATATATAAAGCAATATTTAATTTACTCTCATGATAATGTTGTTTTTGTGCAAATTTAGTGCAATTATAGTCATAATTGAAAAACTTTGTGGATTTTACACTATATTTAATAGTTAGGTCTATTTATACTACACTAAGTGAAGTTCAACGGGTAATTTTCACATTTAATTTACACACGTATACATGTAGATGTGTGTAAAATGTAAACGGATGTACACGTGTATGATAGAAGATAACACTATTAAGCTCACCGGGTGTAGCATAGAACAAACTTTTATTCTACCATCTATATCAGACAGTTTCCTATTTCATCCTATTTTTCACAATAATCTCTTGGCTCTCGAACAACGCTGTTAATTTGGAATCTCCGAGAACTCCTCCATGGCTCTCGAACAGTGATTTCAGTTCGGAGTTAATCTCTAAGGACTTCTTCCATGGCTTTCGAACAACGCTTTTAATTCGGAATTAATCATCGAGGACTTCTCCATGGCTCTCGAATAACGCTTTCAATTTGTAATCTCCGAGGACTTCTCCATGGCTCTCGAACAATGCTTTCAATTCAGAATATATCTTCAAGGACTTCTCCATGGCTCTCGAACAATGCTTTCAATTCGGAATTAATCATCGAGGACTTCTCCATGGCTCTCGAACAACGCTTTCAATTTGTAATCTCCAAGGACTTCTCCATGGCTCTCGAACAATGCTTTCAATTCAGAATATATCTTCAAGGACTTCTCCATGGCTCTCGAACAAGGCTTTCAATTCGGAATTAATCTTCGAGGACTTCTCCATGGCTCTCGAACACTGCTTTCAATTCGTAATCTCTAAGGACTTTGTCATGGCTCTCGAACAACGCTTTCAATTCAAAATCTCTGAGAACTTATCCATGGCTCTCGAACAACGCTTTCAATTCGGAACCTCCGAGGCCTTCTCCATGGCTCTCGAACAACGCTATCAATTCGGGATTTATCTCCGAGGACTTCTCCATGGATCTCGAACAACGCTATCAATTCGGAATTTATCTCCGAGGACTTCTCCATGGATCTCGAACAACACTTTCAATTCATAATCTCCGAGGACTTCTCCATGGCTCTCGAACAATGCTTTCAATTCGGAATATCGGAGGACTTCTCCATAGCTATCGAACAACGCTTTCAATTCAAAATCCCCAAGTACTTGTCCATGGTTCTCGAGCAATGCTTTCAATTCGAAATCTCCGAATACTTCTCCATGGCTCTCGAACAATATTAATTGAAGATAAAAACCTATTAATTCATAAAACTCATTAGTCTATAGGTAATGAAGATAATTGTCTCTTCTTAAAGTCAATTATTGTCCATTAGTAATAGTTTTAACTAATAATCCCAAATAACATTGTGTAAAAAAATCCATAGCTCATTATTGCTAAGATATTATGTTTTTATCATATAAAAAGCAATATATAATTTACTCTCCCTGTGGTGTTATCTTTGTGCAAATCTTGTGCAGCTATAGTAATAATTGAAAAACTTTATGTATTTCACACTATATTTAATGATTAGGTCTATTTACATTAAGTGAAGTTGAACGAGTTATTTCACATTTAATTTACACACAATCACACACATATACATGTGGATGCATGTAAAACGTGTACGGATATATACACGTGTATGATAGAAGATAACATGATTAAGCTCACCGAGTGTAGCATAAAACGAACTTTTATTCTATCATCTATATCAGATAGTTTCCTATTTCATACTATTTTCGCAACTAATCTGTTGTCTCTCGAGCAACGTTGTCAGTTTGTAGGACTTCTCCATGGCTCTCGAACATCGCTTTCGGTTCGGAATTAATCTCTGAGGACTTCTCCATGGCTCTCGAACAACGCTTTCAATTCGTGATCTCCGACGACTTTTCTCCATGGCTCTCGAACATCGCTTTCAGTTCGGAATTAATCTTTGAGGACTTCTCCATGGCTCTCGAACAACGCTTTCAATTCGTAATCTCCGATGACTTCTCTATGGCTCTCGAACAACGCTTTCAATTTGGAATTAATATCCGATGACTTCTCCATGGCTCTCGAACAACGCTTTCAAGTTGTAATCTCCGAGGACCTTCTCCATGGCTCTCGAACAATGCTTTCAATTCGCAATATCCGATGACTTTTCCATAGCTTTCGAACAATGCTTTCAATTCGCAATATCCGATAACTTTTCCATAGCTTTCGATAAAAGCCAAGAGAAAAGAAATAAGAATGGACTATATATAAATAAAAGTTTATGTGATGATGTGATGTATGTATAGTACAAATTGGAACCAGCGATGTAACTATAGGAAGAATAGAGAAGAAGAGAAATAATAATATGTAGAATAGAAACCCCCATTGTGTTATGTGTTGATTAAATGGAATATATATAGAGAAATATTGTAAGGTAATAGAGTTTGACTAGGTAACTAAATCCTAACTAATCTAGGTAACCGAATCATACTAGAATCCTAATATTAGGAGAGTTCTATAATATAATATTCTCTAACACGCCCCCGCAGTCGAAACGTGACGAACGTGAAGACTGGACAATCACTTGCTAGCATTAACAATAATTGCACAATGTTTGCACGAATTCATACTTCATATATAGTAGGTAATAAAATAATTAATAATATATTATAATTGCATTAGGAATAATTGATTTCATTAAATTATTTTTTCTAAGCATTTTATTTTTGTTCTTTTGATTATACATAACTATTTGAATTTAGCTTGATCTTATGTCCAATAGTAGC
This sequence comes from Erythranthe guttata, assembly GCF_056151865.1. Classification (NCBI taxonomy): domain Eukaryota; kingdom Viridiplantae; phylum Streptophyta; class Magnoliopsida; order Lamiales; family Phrymaceae; genus Erythranthe; species Erythranthe guttata. Next base: position 16,891,128 of record NC_142537.1, read on the forward strand.
ATCAAAATGTTAAAATATAAAAACGAAAATCACACTAAGTATGCACAAATTAGAAGTGTATGCATAAATCTTACGAGATATCATATGAGTTGATGCACAGTCTTCGTTTTTTTTTTGGAAACGAAGAAATCTCGAGTCAACTATATAAATGAATAAATCTACACTGTCGTATAATTGCTTGTTAAGTATACGAGAGACGTAAACTACACACGGTTAACCATATGAGACAAGTTCGACCTAACGACCGTTGACAAGAAAATGATTCAAACTTGAGTCAATTTTACACAAACTCCCATACTCCAATCTTCAATTTTACCAATAGGGTAAATGGGCAGACTTAAATTCACACCATTTTTTCCACTTTTCTATATGGAATTTTATTTAAACAAAATAAAATAGGACAAATTATAGTCATATCCCTGAGTTATGGTCAAATTACGAAAATCTCCCTTTTGTTTGGATAATTACAGCTACCCCTCAACTAGATCTGACTACCGATTCGGTTAGAACCAGAACCGGAACCGAACCGGGGTCAACGGTTTTAGAACCGAACCGGAACCGGTTTAACCGAAATCGGAACCGGAACCGAAATCTGAACCGAAACCGAAACAACCGGTTCGGTCCGATTTATTTTTTTTTAAATATTAATTTCCCCTCTCCCTCCCCCCCTCTCTCTCTCTCTCTCTCTCTCTCTCTCTCTCTCTCTCTCTCTCTCTCTCCTCTCTCTCTATATATATATAAAAGAAAAAAAATACTATTAAGAACCGGACGGTTCTACGGTTCTAATCGGGAACCGGTTAGGAACCAAACCACAAGGAACCGGATTTTTTCGGTTCGGTTCCGGTTCCTCCAAAATCGGAACCGGAACCGGAACCGGAACCGAACCCAACAGTGGTCAGGTCTACCCTCAACAATGCATTATTTTACAAAAATACACCTGCAGATATAAATTTAGGGATGTTAAATCGGTAAAATCGAACCGAAATTTCGGTATACCAACATTTCATACTGTTTAATGAACTAAATATATGATTCAATTCGGTAAATAACCGAATTACATAAATTTGATGTAAAACTATTTACAAGAGCGATGACTGTAACTACCCAAATAAAAGGGTTTTTTCGTCATTTGACCATACATCAGTAGTGGTGTGCGTAATTTGCCAATAATAAATAAATAAATAAATAAGTAAAGAATCTTTCGCCTTCTGTGAAATTTTCGCGGTTTCTTACCGTCAGAATATTTATTTAATTCGGAATAATTTCAATTTCGGCATCCATCGCCGCTTGTCATCTCTATCAGATAGTTTCCTATTTCATACTTTTTCTTCACAAATTCTACCAACGATTCAGCTAAATTCGAGTACAACATTCACAGCGGAACGTACACCAGTAGCATACGCATACAGCAACACCCACATCTATATAACGCGCATCTACACAGATTTTGCATTTCTCCGTCGCCATTGTTACAGATTTCTGTAACGCATTTAAAGAAATTGATTCTTGGAGTTGTTTTTCGATTCGATCATGGGTTACGAAAACGATCCGTAAGTGCCCCTCTACTATCGAATTGAAAATTTGTAGATTTGGGTAGTTTTAATCGATTGAATTTATATGTTAACATAGAATTAGGGTTTTTTGATACAAGATTGGGGATCTGAATCAGTGAATAGCTTACCTGCAATTAATCGACGTGTTTATGTGTGTGGGTGCGTGAATTATTGAATTTATATGTTAACATAGAATTAGGGTTTTTTGATACAAAATTGGGGATCTGAATCAGTGAATTGCTTACCTGCAATTAATCGACGTGTTTATGTGTGTGGGTGCGTGAATTTGATTTTCTGTTTAACCTATCGAATTAGGGTTCTAAATCATTGGCCTGGATCTGTTTTCAATCGATGAATTGCTTAAATGCCATTCATCGATGCGCATATGCCTATGTGTGCGTGTGTGTGTGTGAGTGTGTGTTAGAATTAGGGTTTTTTTAAATAAAATATAAACATATATAATTAGGGTTCTACATATTGAATTGAGATTTTCTGTGTGGTGAATTCAGTTACCGTGATGAAGACGGTGAGCCATTGATGGATTTTGATGAAGATATCCAATCTGAGCATGATGAAGGCGACGCTCTTCATGATAGGCGCGAGCGATCCCCAACTCCAGTGTATAATGACTCCAAGGCGAAGCCAAGAAAGCGATTGATAAAAAAATCTTCTGGCAAAGACTCCGGTCCTGTCGATTTTGGATTGGACGATGATCTAGGTCATGTTGGGAGTGAATATGGTGGGGATGAAGATGTTGGGGGTTTGGTGAGAGGTGACGATTTCGATGATGGGGAGAGGAGGAAGGATAAAGGGGAGAAAAGGAAAATTATGGAGAAAAAGATGAAGGGGGTGGAGAAAGGAGAGAAAAGGTTTAAAATGAAGAAGAGCGGAGGAGGGAGAATGAGGGGTCACGAGGCAGATCCTGAGATGAAAGAGATGTGGGACACTGTTGCCGGTGGCAATTCCGAGGTTTTGCTTCTTTTTTATTTATTTATTTTTTTCTTTTTTCTAGTCAATTCTCTGATTTCCTGCATTTGTTTCTTTCTTTATGAAGTTGTCGTTTTCTGATGCGCATTTAATGAGTGTTTGGTGCTACGTGTTGGGACTATATCGGATTTGGTGAATTTGTGGATTTTTAATGCGTTTGGTCGTACGTGTTGGGATTATATCGGATTCGGTGAATTTGTAGATCTGAATTTATAACCTTTATAAGTAAGGTGATGAATTTTGGGGAGATTGTTGAAGCGGTGTGGTTTTTGTTTCATTTCTCTCTATATGTGTATTGACTATTGATGGTTGGTTTTGAATTCTGTATTTCTCTTTGCAAAATCACTTGTGTGCCTTTCAATATCGTGTCTAAGGATCTAGCGCGTTTTGAGATCAGTCTGGGTTGGTAGACCCGGTGTTCTCATTTTTAGGTTTTTTCAGTGGTAAATTTCCATTAATGTTTTAGCCTTGATAAAGCTACTTCATTGATGGGCATGAATCTTTATTTAAGTAGAAGGGCATCGATATGATGGCATAGTACTTTTTTCTTGATTAAGTCACTTTTTAATGTGATATACATATATCAGTCATCTTATCTTTTTCTTTTTCTTGTTGGTTTCATCTGTTCTGTCCGTTACTAATTTTATTAGTAAAAAGACGTAATAGCGGTACTGAATTTGTATTAACTGCAATCTCTTCAAAATTGATATTGATTGGTTTTGTCTCAATATTCTTTAGGACGACCAAGAGGGTCCCAGGACGATGGATGATGATAATTTCATCGATGATACTGGTGTGGATCCTGCTGATGGATATGGAAGTGGCAATGAACATTCCCCAAGCCGAGCTCCCCAGGTTGAAATTATATCTTGTTTGGATTATGCATTAGTTCTAAGGCATTAATAGTGCAGTATTTTCTTTTGTATTAGTAACTTCCATGATTTATATAATATAGACTTTAAAAAATGTTACATTTCTTTTTCTTCCATACTTATGCATTTGCATTTACTCACGATTGTGAGTGTTAAACAACTACTATGAAAACCAGCGTCACGCCTGACATGGAAGTTACAGCTTCCCCTTTTGTTCGTTTGCAATTGATTTCTGAAGAAAAATATATTTTCAATGTTGCTATCTGTAACCATCTTTTATGACGAATCCCCACCGATAGTATTTAATGCTTTTTAATGCTTTCTCTCTCCTGTTCTGCAATTTACTTATTTTTGGCAAAAGTGCGCTAGTGCAACTATCCCGATCCATTGCTGAAACCTTGTGTATATCCCCATAGTATATACTCTCTCAATTTATGATAAACGATTAAGTTATTCAATTCCAATGATTTCCCAATTAACTAATTACCAGTTGAGAAGAAAGGTATTCTTCTATATATTGGCAATAGATTATATAATTTGTTATATGTTCGCTTTAATTCTTTTGCTTCTTCAGCGTTATGAATTGAGAGTTCAATTATTGAGGGTTAAGAATTTATGAACCTAATTGGTTTTCTCTTGCCATTTTATGGTTTTAGGCTGAAGAAGGAGAAGAGGATGATGAAATCAATCAGCTCTTCAAGGCCGGGAAGAAAAAGAAGAAACAAGAAAAGAATCCTCAAGAAATTGCATTGCTTGTTGAGAATGTAATGGCTGAGCTTGAAGTGGTTGCAGAAGAAGATGCAGAACTTAACAGACAGGGGAAACCTGCTATAAACAAGCTAAAGAAGCTATCTCTTCTGACAGAAGTTCTCTCAAAGTTAGTCACTTTTCCTTTATTCGTTGGTGTTCTATGCTTCATATGGTTCAGTCTTTTGATTGCTTATGTGTTTGCTTGTTGTGCAGAAAACAACTCCAGCAAGAGTTTCTTGATCATGGAGTTTTGACTCTTTTGAAGAATTGGCTTGAGCCACTGCCTGATGGAAGCTTACCAAATATCAACGTCCGTGCTGCTGTTTTGAGTATCCTCAATGATGTATGGAAATACTTCTTCCCCCCCCCCCCCCCCCCTTTATTTTTCTGATACGTTTTATGAAATTTAACAACTGGAGGCTAATAATAGGCTGTGCTACATGCAGTTTCCTATTGACTTAGAGCAGCACGATCGAAAAGAACAACTAAAGAAAAGTGGCCTGGGCAAGGTAAGAGTTGGAATTTCAGAGGATCCTATCTTCAATTTTTTCGCACTTATTATCTATTTTTATAAATAACCGAAGAAAATATTAACTGAAGAAGGGTGAATACATAACAGTTTTCAGCAAGTAATTTTGGTACTAGAATGTAGTATGTAGTAGATTTTATTTTTGCTTTAGCGCTCATCTCTATCTTCTTATTCGCACATTATCACCCCTTTCTCTTTCTCACATGTATATTTCTGATGTTTCACGTTGAATTTTTGTAAAATTCTCATTTTGTATTCAATGTATTTTATACAAAAATGTTATCAGATCTTGTCTTTATTTTGTTGAGTTTATTATTCTATAATATCCTTATTTAGTTTCTCTCCTCGTTTTTTTTTTCTGCACTCACGTCAAGTGTGCTTTACCGACTTGTTTGGAGATTAACCTTAATTCTACATCATATTTTGGCAGGTCATTATGTTCTTTTCAAAGTCCGACGAGGAGACTACAGCCAACCGCAAACTTGCTAAAGAGTTGGTGGATAAATGGGTACATATGACCTGCTCAGTTTTTTTCCCCGGTTTATTGAAGAATTTATTTAACGAAAATGTTTCTCTTATTACTGATATTTAAGAAACATGATGTTCTAGTTACTCTGTTTTAACGTTAAAACTTATAGATGCTGAAAGATTCTCTCTAAATAAATCAACGAATTATGCTAAGTATGATTAATGAAAATTTTAAACATCCATTAGAATCTTCATATCATTTTTTTGTTATTAACGGTTTAACTAATCACTTCGACTTTCTGAATGTTATCAATACAGAGCCGGCCGATATTCAATAAGAGCACAAGGTTTGAGGACATGAAGAACTTTGAGGACGAAAGAGCTTACAGAAGGCCTCCTCCTAAAAAGTATCTATAAAATCTTCTTAACGACTAGGCATATACTACATTTGTTTCGATAAATATATCAGCATCACTGAGTCATTATTTTTTGTTAATCTTTCTACAGAGCAATGAATAAAGCTACAGGAAGAACATCAAGAGAAGATGACCTTGATTTTTCACAGTAAGATATACTTGCGCCATGCATTTTTGTTCTTTACTTGTCTAAGAGCCAAGTTTTTTTTTTCTTTTTCCGTTTTCTTTTTTCTTTTTTTCTGAGTTTTAGTTCGTCTGACAATTTGTAGGAGTTCAAAAGCTGGACAGTCGTCTTCTGGGCAACATGCCTCGAGGCCTGAAGCAATGTCAATGGATTTTATAGTGCGTCCTAAATCGAAAGTTGATCCAGAACAAGTTCGCGCCCACGCTAAACTAATGGTGCAAGATCAGCGTAGAGCTAAGGTTGGTACATTAGGATTTTGATGTGGTTATTTTAGTATTGAGAAATATATTTTGTTTTAATAGAAAAATATTACATGTTACGTCATTTATTTGCATGCTGAAATAAATAGTTTATGACTAGTTTCGTATTCTTTTATGCGCCTACAGATGAACAAGAAGTTGCAGCAGCTGAAAGCACCAAAGCGCAAGCAACTGCAGGCAACAAAACTCAGTGTGGAGGGTCGCGGAATGGTCAAATATCTCTAGAAATATGACGCGTCACCTTTCCGCATCCAGTGGATTGAAATAAATTAAATTGGGGTATACAATACATTAAATCATCAGGTTGAGTGATGATTACTTGGGATTAAGTTTAAAATGTTGAATTTCGACTTGGCACCTATATATTTCTGTTATTTTTTCATCTTTTTTTTTTTCCTTTTATTATGTTGTGTATAGTAACTGAGTAAACTGTCTGTGTGAGTTGAATTTTCAGTTGAACTAGTTGTTTTGCTTTGGGACAAATAATGTTTTGGCTTTCTTTTATATGGTTTAAATCGAGAATTCGACTAGGGCCGAACTAAGCTAATGATGCAGGGAATCAACAAAAAATACGCGAAGATTTGCACCAAGATATTAGAGCAAAACTTGTACCGAATTCGAATACGAATGTTGTGACAATTCAATCGTCTTCTTCACAAAATTCTTTTTGTTTTCTAAATGTTTGTGTAAACTAAAATTTTGAAACTTTAAATATAAGTAAAGGGTGTGGTTTTGAAATTTGTGTGCATCACTCCTCGTACTTTCGATAAAAGCACATGAACCCGGTTATGTGCTTATATAAAAGTACAAGGGGTCGTATGATTACATATTGAAAGTATACGGGGCTGATGCGCACAAAGTTCAAACCACGGGGACTGACAAGGTATTTATTTACCCTAAATTAACTAAGCCCTAATTATCTACTAGTAATAAAACTATACTCGTCGTCTTCATCAAATACTGATACACACACCTCCGATCGAACATCACTGAAGATGACATACGCCGCCACCACGAAACACACGGTGGAAACAAATCGGAATAGCGCATTGTCTTGCAATCGAAAAACTCCGCCTCCACCTCCACCACCGCCACCGACACCGCCTCCGCCTCCGCCTCCATCTTCATCTTTACTGGATTCTTCAACCAATTGTACGGCACTCTGCTTATTTACATCAGGACGAGAATACTTTTGGATATTGAAATCACGACTCCACCGGAGTCGGCTGAACCAACGGCTGACGCAGCGCATCCTGGCGAAGCCGACGCCGTCGAGCATCCCGACGATGCTCAGCTGCAAATCCTCCGGCAGCGATGTGAACAGGTGGAATCGCGGCAGTCCTTTTAGTTCGCAGTACGAGGGCAAATCGTCCATCAGGGTTTCGTCGTAGGTAATTTGGTAATTTGCGTCGTCGGACGACGAATAATCGCCGCAGCCGTAGAGGAGAGCTGCTTTCTTCGAGGCGTGGAGGCTCAGGATGGCGATTTTCGCTCGAGAAGGTTCGATAATAGCCCTAGGGTTTCGGCTGACGGCGGCGTTGGGCGGCGGCGGAGGGAGGCGGGGCATCGAGAACCAGTACTTGGCGTGGGTTAGGGCTTCGACGACGGTGTTCCGATTCAGCGGTGGATGGGCGGAGAGAGGTAGCTCCGTCTTCGGATCGCAGTCCCTTGATATGATGAGGAGCTTGACGGTGGCGTCGTTATATCTCACGGCCGCCGTCGCTGCCATTGCCATGCCCGCCCTAGATTTCTGGTTTCTTGTAAGTTTCTTTTTTGCCGTTTTGGTTGTGTGTTCATGTCGATTTATATATATAATTTTTTTTTGCGGATCCTTATTGACACAAATATTCCATCATTAAAATTTTAAAAGTTATGGTAAATTACGGCTACCCCTTAAATAAGACCAAATTAGGAAAAAGTCCCTCATGTTTGGATAATTACAACCACCGTCTCAACTATGAATCTTCTTTAAACGTCCACCATTATGAAGTCAAATTCAACATAATCTTCTACAATCCGTGGAATGTTCTCTAGTTTGTGCTCATTTTGTACAAAAATACACCACAATCTAATATTTACAAGCCAAGAGACACATCTTATTATCATCTTATTTCAAAATGTCAAACTCGAATGAGATAAAATGGATTCAAACTGAAGAATATTCTACACAATTTAAAAAATTTCATTAAATTTGACACCATAAATATGAACGTGTAAGAAAATTCATAGTTCAAGGGGTGGTTGTAATTACTCAAATATGAAGCATTTTTTTCGTAATTTGACCATACGTCAAGAGTGGCGGTACCTTACCCTCAAAATTATGTCAATATTACTTTATAAATACTCCTCCGATATTTATTTCAGCTTATACTCACGGACTTGTAAAATAAAATATAAAATAAACTTCGCAATAAGTATTTATAATACCTCAAAGAGGCATTTATATTTCCAAAAACTGAATAGATATTTCTGTAGTTAGACCAAATTTGTATTTAATTCCTAACTAAAAGAAACAAACCATATCAAACAAGAAATACAATATCAAAAAATCAAGAACATAAACAAAACTGAAAGAATCAAACACAAAGGCGAAGAAATACAAATCCAGTAATAATTTATATTGAGATTAGTAAAAGATGAGCTTCATTCATACGAAGGGGCGAGGCATTCGTCAACCATATCAACGAGGTTAGGATTTTCTAAAGCTGCCGCCACACGTTCTTTGTCATTCAGCTGCTTATTTACTGCAAACAAATTTAAAACAATTATTTAAAAATAAAACGCAATGCCGAACAACCAAGAAAATGTCTTTTTCATTTTCCATATATATATGTATATACCTGCAGCTTCAGTGGCATGAGTACCCGGGGCTACTCTAATATCAACCTGCGGAAACGACAAATTATTCATTTATCCACAGAAAATAGCAAAGAAACAATATTCTAGAAATTGCATTAGAGTTTAACATGTATATTTGATCGGCGATTTATGATAGACGTACTTTGTAACGAGGTGGCAAAGAGCGCATGAGTTTGACACGTAAGCACAAGCCAATCACTGTTGCCATGCTGCAATGCTCAACCGTAGGAGTGAATGTAACCCTGAAGCAGACGATTTTTAGTAAAATGACTAAAATAGACATCCACATAAAAATAAAAATATTAATATTTACATGGAATGGAGGGTTTTTTTTATCATACCTTACATAACTACGGTTGTCGTCTACCTCGACTGCATCTTCTGTAATAACTTTCAGCTCTTCCAAGGAATGAGGGTGCTCTGGATCTTTTATATCTCTAATATGATGTGCCAAAGTTAAAGTAGTACAAATAGTTTCTCTTCGAAAGTACTTTTTGCTGCATAACATTTTATCGGCAGATTTATCTCATAAAACCCCCCTTACAAACTAAAATGACCTATAACCTAAGAGACGAGACCTCTTAATGAATTTAAGATTTATCAAAATCGACCCAAAAAAAACGTAAAGGGGCTTCTCTTATATGAATGTTCATACATATTCTAACACATCAGTCTCTCTCACGATACTTCATTTCGTTATCATTAGATATTCCCAAACAAGTGAACAACTTTCCTCCCTTAGCCAACAAACATGCGAAAATAATTTAACAGTGACTAATATAATAATACCACTATCAATCATCAATATGCAAAAGAAAAAAAAAGGTCCATATAGTGGGGCGGTGTATCGTATAATCCTACAATGCCACTAAGTTCGGGAAAAAAACATTTAAATTTAACATAAACGGAAGAAAGAGCGTTAAAACATATAAAAAGGATATCAAAAATTTCTAGTTGGTCGATCTGTTCGACTGCATATTCGTCAACATCACCTGGCGAACTTCGAGTTCGACGCTCCTTTTTCTCGTAGACAACAGGGTTAGCATTTATTAATCCCGATACCATAGTTGCTACTACCTGAATCATAAACCAGTAATACATTCAAAATCAATATATATTACAACGACGAAGTTAGAACAGATACGTTATCCCTCACTTTTGGCCGATAAGCCATGAACGCAAAATACAGCCATTATGTGATTGTCTTCAGTAAAACCCAAAATATTGTCTTTTCATATAATTTATTTTAAAATAAATAATAAAACTAATTAATTGGAACTAAATTCTAAAATACAAGTAACATGAAATAATTAAAAATTCAACGAACACCCTATTTGTTTCTCAATCTGCAGCGCGAACAGCACAGATAAGAACTAAATTAAATAATCCTGAACTAGACATAAATAAACTTTAAAAATGAAACACCCGCTTCACAAGTAATCGGGAAAGAAAATGTTTACCCAGCTCAAAATTGGGGGTCTTTTTCAGAAATGAGGAGGAGGCTCACGGCGGAAGCGGTTCGATCGCAAAGGTGCGGCGGTTATGGTTTGTGCGAAATAGAAATATTATCAAATTAGGGTTTTCAGTGGTGAAGATTGAAGAATTGGGGAAGAAGATGAAAAGAAGAATTAGAATTTGCACGATTGAATGTTTGTCGGAGAAGGGGTCGCAAAACGACGGCGTTTTGAGAGTCAAGTTGGAATAATTGAAGCTGGGCCAGAAATAGGTGGGCCGACGTTTATTTATTTAATTATTTAACTAATTAAAAATAAATAATGGATTCTTCAAATTCGTACCATGGATCTAATAATAAAATTATTTATGCGAGTTTGGTGTTTATTTATTATTTTAATATATTTTAATAATTAATTTCAAAAATATATATATTTGATTTAAGTGTAAAATTGGGATCACTTTAAATATAACATGCTAACCGAATTTTCAGATCATTTGCAATTTTGACTTTTTTGATAAGTCATGTAATTTTCAATGACATATTTTCAGATCATTTGCAATTTTGACTTAGAAGTATATGATTCATGTAATTTAATTTTATCACATTTAGAATCACGTGCTAATCGTGTGCCATAACGTGCAAGTCATGTGCGCATCACGTGCAAATTTCTTAGGAACTGTCTCGAATATGTCATTGATGATCATTAAAATGACAATTTTTAAAACTCATTGATTCCACAACTAATGATATAAGTATAATTTTTATGATATGATTCATGAAAAAAAAATGTCCTCAATTTGCAAGAGTAAATACATGTAATATATATTTAAACTTTTTTTTCCAATTTTTGCCTAATAAATTTCGTTGAAATATCGATAAAAAAATAATTTAAACATGGATGACATGAAATCTAGAATAAATTTAAGTAGCGATTCCATCATACATAATGGTCATAGTCCTAGCACTTTACCGCTAAAATCTAGAAATATTATCGATCATAATTTAAATATGGAATGACATGTAATCCGGAGTAAATTTAACTAGTGATACTATTAGACATAATGGCCATAGTCCCAGTACTTAACACCTAAAATCTAAGAAATGTCCCTAATCCAGGCAAAGGCTTTACTTTACCACTAACGTCAATTTGCAACGGGTATTTGAGAATGTGCCCTTGTAATGGATTATTGTCTTGTATCGCTTCCAATTATTTTCGGCAACACTATTCACATACTTCACACACTCAAAAATCTTGGGATTGTAGAAGCAATCATCGATTCTCCGCATGTGCTCTGTCCAAAGCGACATTCTATATCCATATACCTGGCCATGTGGAAGTTCTTGTGTTTTGGTCCATGTATGACGAGGTTGATAAGGTCCCATGGCAATCTCCGTATCTCTTGAACCTGTCATCGACTGTTGGTCAACATTGGCAGAACCAATAATGATATACTCGTCGTCCACGATCATTCCCTTTGCATGTATGTATCATAAATCTTGCATATCTTTCTGTTGAATTCCTGCCACTTTTTATGTTCCAATATTGATGGCTGGAGCCGGGGGGCGTGTGCCCGCCTTTGATTTGGAGCTGTGGAAGAACTAATTTTGAAAGAGAAGGACCATGGCTCATACTAGCATCTTTTGAAAAGCTTGATTAAGATCTAAAGTCACAATCTCAATATGCAAAAATTAAATAAAAAAATGCAAGATTATTCATCGGTTAAATTTAGATATATATTAAATATTTTGATTTTTTTTTTAATCATTTTAGGATAAATGTTTATATATGAACATTTAATTATAATGCACGGGCAATGCACGGGCAAAGCATGGGCAATGCACGAGCAAAGCACCCATGTACCATATTCAGTGTCGTATATACCCCATGTACTATAAAATTTGACATAATGGCCCCTCAACTTAACGGTGAACTCTATAATCTCTAACACCGTTAATTTATGTAGTGTAGTTTTATTTTTACCCTTACATTTATATGATATAAATAGGCATTCTTTGATTTTATTTCTTGACCAATTTCTTTTACTTTATTACGTAACAATCCGGTGGCATCGACAAATGGTTCTAGAAAAATATGCCTTGTAGTGTTTGGACGTAAAAATGAAATGCATGAATTTTGAGAATTAGAACAATGGGAAGCATTTTTTAGACTGAAAGTTCAAAAAATTCAGAAATCTAAAAAGAATTTAAAAACATTATCCAAAATAAAAGAAACACATAATTTCGGGTGATATTTTTAGGCTATGAAACATAATTGCAAACTTTCATAAATTTAAAAGGATATTTTAAATAATTTTCATAATATACTTTTTTTTTTCCAGAATATTTGAGTGAAATTTTTAGGTTGTGGAAAATAAAATTAAGGTAGAGACATGAAAAAAATTGAGTGTAAATTAAGTATAAGAGAGAAAGAAAGAGGCACACTTTTTAGTTTTTATACAACCATAGGGATATTTTTGTCTGAAATTGTCTAACATCTAGTGCAATAGTCGGTCTACTATGAAAATTGACGGATTTTTTAACATAGTTGAATGGCAAGGGCCATTTTGTCGCATTTTATAATACATGGGGTATATGCGAAACTAGTAATAGTACATGGGTCCAATTTGTATTTAACCCTAAATATTGTTGTTTACACAATCAAAAAAGAACCTTCTACAATGATATGATATATGTTTAAGCTCAATATTTTGGGGATACAAATAGAGTGAATTGTATAAAACACCTCCATGTTGTTTCAAATTGCTTAAAAACTCCCCTGTGTTTTTAATAGTAGCAAAAAAATCCCTATGATACATTTCTTTAGCACACAACCCCTAAAAAGTGAGTGTTTAGGGGTTAGTTTGGTAAAAAAAAAAAAAAAAAAAAAAAAAAAAAACTGAATCGTAAGGGGTGTTTTTGCTAATAAAAATAACACGAGAAGTATTTTCAAGAATTAGAGTCAACATAGAGGTGCCAAATGCAATAAACCCGGAAAAAAAATACACAGTCTATATGGAAAATTTAATGCCTTCATCGTCAGCAGAAGTCCCTTTGAAGATTGCAAGCTTCCCCTTGTTTTCCAGGTATTTAAGTGCTCGCATTAGAATCGTACGGTCCATTCCGTGCAGCTCTGTTATACGTGAAAATTACATGAGAAAAAAATTAAAAATAAATAATAAAAGTTGTTTCTCCAAATAAAAAAAGGTCCATTTACCTGTCCCTCGAGACTCGATCCCTGAACGTATTTCCTCAACTGTCATAACACTGTCTTCGAGTCCATTATCCTTAGCCTATTAAAAACGATCAAGAAAATTCATTCGTAAAGCAAGTGCTCGATACAAATTAACAGCTGTAAAATATATTGCGAAATACTAACAAATCTTATAATCAAGTCGGCCCAATCTTGAATCCGGTGCCAAAGGAGTAGACATTTTCTGCGACTTTTATCCGTCCATTCTGCACGACCTGTCGAATTGTAATTCGTCTATTTGAGAAACCAAATGATTGAATAATCAAATATTAACCTCGTTTACCAAACCATGTTCTGACAAATACCACGAAAACAAACCTTCAGAAACTACGGCTGAAAGAAATGCCTCCCTAGCTTCATTACTTAATGATCCTGCACAATCGTAAATCGAAATCATTACGTCAGCTAGGAGTGCATACGAAAAAAAACCAGTAGAAACAATTGTTTAACACAACCCTAATTGCAATGTCTCTATGATAACTAGATGAAAAACTCGTTAACTCAGAGCAATATCGTAAATGCAAAAAGAGTACCTAATCTTCATTAAGGAGATTATTGTTACATAAAGCAAAAAATTAAGTTACCGTCTCGATGCATTATAGTCATATAACATATAAAGACTTCAGTTTAAGGCACAACGCATAAAGCAGACTCGCTTATTCAATTTATCTGAAGTACAAACGTAGATCCGTGATTTTCTTTTTCATTATCCACAGTTTTTTTTACGTCAATAATTTCTTTCTGTTATAGCAAATCAATAGATTGAACGAGTCTGATATAACAACAATATGATAAAAAAAAAAAAAAAAAAAGAGAAACGCAAAGAAAACAGTACTACTTACTTTCAATCACGGGATTGCTAAACAAAGGGAAGTCTTCATCGAGTCCAACTACGAAGATTTTTTGCGTCCGACAATAATCAAGTATAAGCTCTTTCCAGAGTTGTATCTGCTTCTCTCGAGTGTCTCTTACTGGCTGCAAACTATGGGAACGAAAAAAATTTACATTCAAAGAGACTAAAGTTCCTCGTTGAAATATTTCATACGAAAATCTAAAGTAGAAAATCTAAAATAGGAAATCCAAAAGGATGAGATTTTGGCTGGAGGCTCTCGCATTAGAAATTATGTTTGTTCGAGAGGCATCGACAACAATTTTGGGTCCTAAAAAGCACTTGCAGATTCTTACGATCTTTTCTACTCGAGATTAAAAGCAATTGCCGCAACTTCCTAAATAATTCAGTACATTTTCTTTAGTGGGCATGATGATATCTCCAGAATTAGGAGCCAATAATTGGAAAAAAATGATTTCTCGTGGTCATGATGCAAAAAAAATCGAGCCTTTGCAGATGTTCTCCTTATGGAAACTTGTAATTGTACAACACTTCTTTACCATAAAATTAAAACACCAACAACAAAATTTCACCATGTATACTTAACTATTAGCACGAAACGAGGACATGTATCACTTAAAGAAACGATTAAATACCGTCATATACAAGTCAACGAGACTATGTTACTGCATTTGATTCAGCAAAAAAATACTAAGGACCATACAGTTGCAAGAGAAAATATGTCACGAAAACGCAGCTAAAATCACGGAAATCTTTGCATTTCATGGTATAATAGATCTCAAGCATAAAAAAATATTTTCTATACAAAAATTCAATCAAGTAAACAATTTTCCCTTTTTTGCATATAGGATAATAATTGATTGCATTACTTGATCAAACTCTTGAACCTGAACCATGCGGTGAATCATACATAACATGATGATTAAATAAAAAGAAGATACTGAAAACAACAAAACCTAGAAATCTGTTCATCACATTCCCCAACACATAGATGCAAAAGAAAAATTAAAAATAAATAAATGAACGGTGAAAGAGTTGAGAAGAATAATTACGTGAAATACGGAGGGTAATTAAAGAAATTGGGCAGTTTGAATTCACCCAACGTCTGCATATCCGCTCTTTGCCTGCGGATTAAATTGTAAATTCCAATGGAAACAAAAAAAAAAAAAAAAAAAAAAAAAGGTGAAAATTAACGG
Organism: Erythranthe guttata; assembly: GCF_056151865.1. Lineage (NCBI taxonomy): Eukaryota > Viridiplantae > Streptophyta > Magnoliopsida > Lamiales > Phrymaceae > Erythranthe > Erythranthe guttata. Next base: position 16,906,758 of record NC_142537.1, read on the forward strand.
AACAATTTGATGGGGTATTTGGGTGCGGTTGATCGAACAAGGAAGAAGAGCAGCGCAGCGAATCTGGGCTTACGGGTATCCCGTTGTGATCGATCGGATCGGGTCGGGTCGGATCGAATCGTTGAAGACTGCCAAGGGTTTGCAGTTTACTTCGTTTGAAGCTGGAGTAGTGTTTCAAACTTCAATAAAAAAATTTGTTTAATTAGTTTTTTTTTTTTAATCAAATATTGAATGTTTCTAGTGCAATGATATAAAGTTATGTAACCGGAAACGAAAACGGCGATATGGGAAAACGGGAAAACGAATACAGAGACGGCATGTTTCAAAAATGGGGATAAAGAAACTTGAGGAATCTTATAAATACTAAAATATTGGGAAATATTTATAAAACAAGGGGAAACTACAGATAAATCCCTAATCCAAAACTCAAAACACAGATCAGTCCCTATGTAGTTTTCCCAAGCAATTCAGTCCCTACTCACGCGCCTAACATGCAGATCAGTCCCTAAGAAAATGTGCAAATACTAAAATACCATTTACTTTATACTAATTTTACATAACTTCTTTTCAACTTCCAACGCGCCGTTTGTGTTACACGCTCTTTGCCCGTTACATTTCAAAAATCAAACAACAAAAAAGAAGCTAAAAAGGCGCAGAAAAAACCACAGTTCAGTTTATACCCATTTTCAGACCAAGAAGAAACAGAGAAGAAACGAAAAACAAAGAAACAACAAAGAACGAAGAAATTACGAAGCACGAAGAATCAACAAAACGCAGAAAAATAATAAAGCGAAAGGAAAAATAAAAATAAACAAACCCATTTATAGACAATGGTGAAACAGGGTAAACAACAAGGTTTGATTTTTTTTTTTTTTTCATTTTCTTGGAAATAGACCCATTTGGGTGTTGCTTGAGCTTGCAAAAGGTTTATTTGTTATAGAATTGCATGATTTTGAACATATCCACTCATGGGTATTATGCCTCGACTTTATTCGGTGTTTCCCCTAATCATTAAATCGGTTCCAATATCTGTTGTTCTGTTGTTTGGGTTTGCAAAGATCATTTATTTGTTGTCGAATTTCATGATTTTGTAACAGTTTTCTCATGGGTATTATTTTTCGGTGACATTAGCATGTCCCCAAAGCATGTCCCCAAAGCATTTTGAGTCATAACAAGGGTTTCATATAGGATATGGGAAAGAGGCTTATTGTATTTTTCGTACTCGTTCTATAGTATGTGTCATGCGCAGTAATGGTATTAATAGTGCATTTAGATGGTATTGACACAGGGTACTCGAAGTACTGTCCCGAAAGCATTTAGTCCCAACAAGGGATATGTCATATGTAATAATGGTATTGCTCTTGACTTCGGACGGTATTAACACAGGGTACTGGAAGTATAATCTTTGATGGTTCTGTAGTATGTGTCATATGCCACAATAGTATTGCTAGTGCCTTTGAATGGCATTGCTAGTGACTTTGGATGGTATTGACACATGGTAGGAAGTATAAGTTTGATGGTTTTGTAGTATGTGTCATATGCCACAATAGTATTACTAGTGACTTTGAATGGCATTGCTAGTGACTTTGGATGGTATTGACACATGGTACTGGAAGTATAGTGTTTGATGGTTCTGTAGTATGTGTCATATGCCACAATAGTATTACTAGTGCCTTTGAATGGTATTGCTAGTGACTTTGGATGGTATTGACATATGGTACTAGAAGTATAATGTTTGATGGTCCTGTAGTATAAGTCATATGCCACAATAGTATTGCTAGTGCCGTTGAGTGGTATTGCTAGTGCATTCGAATAGTATAATGTTTGATTGTAATGTAGTATGTGTCATATGCAACAATGGTATTGCTAGTGCATTTGGATGGTATTGAACGAAATTACTGGAAGTACTAGTAGTGGAACTTTATAGTACGTTGTATTTGTTGTAACTGTAGTTTTATGTGTATGTAATTGCAGGAATTGATGTAAAAGAAGATTGCAGCAAGCTATCAATAGGCTGCAGGTGCTCACCGATCGCTTTTCAAATAGATGAATGTGTTTTTGTGCCATAAACAATCTGTCATTTTGTTGTAGAGCTAATAATACTATTGATTAGCTCTACTCGTACTTTTCCATTGTATACATTGTACTATATGTTTCGATGAAATGTACTTACCTTTTGAACACATGGTACTTTATTTTGCGATTAATTAGTTTGTATAAAGAATATAAGCGTACCATAAAAATGAGCAACAAATACTTTCTAGTCTATTCGAAGATACCTTGTCAACTAGACTTGTACTTACTTGATGAACAAAGCGAACTTCACATGTGTATTCACGAAAAACTTACCATAATCGATGTTGATCGACTCTCACATTGTTCCTATTCATTCTTAATAGTCTTAAACTGAAGAGTTGTGTCTTAAAATGCGATTATATGGATGCATTGGCCCGACAATAATATATAGAGTGTAACAATACTATATGAATGGCAAACATATACTTTATCAGTGAACAAAGCGTACTATAGTCACGAATCACTTGTACTTCACATGTGTATTCATTGTACTTACTTGATGAACAAAGCGTACCATATTTTTTGATGAATTGAATTTTACCAATTTCATTGACGCTTTAATGATCAATAAGTACGGGAGATGCATAAATTATGTTTTAGATGATTATTTTAAGGTAGGTGAGCATTATTGTTGCGCTTGGAATACAAGATCCCATAAATATGTTGAATTTCATACATGATACTCATATACTATACAATATATTCATACAAGCCTACAATGCCCAAGTGTAAAACTAATATTTTCCTCAATTGTTACCATAATCGATATTGATCAACTCCCACATTGTCTCCATTCATTCTTAATAGTCTTAAACTGAAGAGTTGTGTCTTCAAATGCGATCTTATGGATGGCAAACATATACTATATGAATGGCAAACATATACTTTATCAGTGAACAAAGCGTACTATAGTCACGAATCACTTGTACTTCACATTGTAATCGATATTGATCAACTCCCACATTGTACTTAAGCGTACTATATTCACGAATAACCCAAACTTTACCAGCTTATACATTGTACTTACTTGATGAATAAAGCGTACTATATTCACGAATAACCCAAACTTTACCAGCTTATACATTGTACTTATTTGGTGAATAAAGCGTACTATATTCACGAATAACCCGAACTTTACCAGCTTATACATTGTACTTATTTGGTGAACAAAGCGTACGATATTCACGAATAACCCGAACTTTACCAGCTTATACATTGTACTTATTTGGTGAACAAAGCGTACTATATTCACGAATAACCCTAACTTTACCAGCTTATACATTGTACTCTTATGTTCACTTATTAAACAACAGTACATAGGTTTTACATAGCATGTAGACTGCAAATATTACTAGATTCAACACTATCAAACTATGAACTACTCCACCTTCAGAATTGCAATTCTTCACTTCACTTTCTCGATGGACTTGGTTCATCGACGCACTTGTAGCTTCATTTTCTTCACGCTTTGAGTTGGAAAAAGTTTGCCCAACTTCAAATGGTTCACACCAATGGGAGTAGCCATGGTGTGGGCAACAGTAAAATAACCTTCCGGGATTCGAAATAGTTTCTGAAACCATGAATTAGAAACAAATGAGCCTATGTGTCATTTATGCTCATATTATGACTTGACTACTTCTAACATTAAGCAACGGCTATATTAGTTTGTAACGGTCATAAATTGGGTAAGTCATACCATCCTATCTCATAGATAATAAAATGGGTAAATAAAATCAGTACATTTATATCGACAATGATAAACCATCAACCAACATAAGACATACCATCATATCCCGTAGATAATACCATGCGTAAATCAAATCAGTACATTTATACTGAAAATGATAAACCATCAAGCAACAACAAGCATACCATCATATCGCATATCTAATACCATGTGTAAATAAAAATAGTACCATTAGACTGAAAATGATAAACCCTCAACCAACAATAGGCATACCATCCTATCTCATATCCAATACCATGTGTAAATAAAAATAGTACCATTAGACTGAAAATGATAAACCATCAATGAACAGAGTACATAATACATAGTACAAACTATAAATAGCAAAAGCATAGTGCAAATTGAAACATAGTACAAAGTTTAAATCAACATAGTACAAATCACATAATAATAAAGTACAAACAGCCAGTTTTCATTCACTTCAATCACTTGAATAACATAATGGGCAATCATGTGTGCTCTCCTCCATCTTGTCCTCCCTGATGAAAAAAATAAAATTTACATTAGAAACAAAACTAGTTAGTTTAAATAACACAAATGCAGACAATATTTACATTAAAAAAAAAATTGCTAGTCAGATTGGTTGTGTGCAAGTACGACGATTGTGTCCAGGCTTCCCACACCGAGTACACTTCAGTTTACGAGTTTGCACTTGTGAAGGAATTCTTTTTGTCTTTCTATGTCCCGGTCGAGTTCTCAATCAGCTGCATTAACAAAGACATCGGGTGGAGCATTACACGCATCGTACAAGTCAAAGTCCTCATCAAACGAGGGAATTGGGTTAATCGTGAATTGATATACCTGTTTGTACGTATCCGAATAATGGTTACGTACTGTCTTCCCCATTATATTATACTATGTTTTCCCACCAACAGTACCAAATTTACCTATCACCCATACTATTCAGATGAAGGTTACGTACTATCTTCCCCATTATATGATACTATGTTTTCCAACCAACAGTACCAAATTTACCTATCACGCATACTATACGAACAACGATTACGTACTGTAAGTACCATACGTCCATACCATATTTATATTAGCATGATACTATTACGTGCCATATTTTATACTATGTATCACAATAATTAACAACCATAAAGAAATGCATTTCAGCAGTACAGAAAAAGATGGAGACCTACCAGCCATCGGTGCGAACCCTCTTTCCACGCGAATTAGCTTCATCTTTGCGGATCACGACAATGTCGACCACACTCATCTTCATTATCAGATGCAATGCAACCATATTCTCCACATCTTCATCACCGCCCAATGTCACATACAATCTTTCCCGAGGAGCCAAGTATTGGAGGATCAGTGCATCTGGATGGATATGATTCCATTTGTTGATAATAGCACCATATATCTCCATGAAGGTCGAATTACTTTTGATGGAAATAATGTGAAGTTGATCTTTGTATCGACAACTTCCAAGAATCACAGTGGGTACATCATTAGATACATCATTTGTAGCCATTGTGGGGTGGGTGGGTTTTACAGTGATTTTTTCGTCGGAAAAAGAGGAAACCAGAGGAGAGAAAGAGAGAAGAAATAGAGAAGAACGAGAGCAGATAGAAATGAAGAAAGAGAAGAAAGAAAGAGAAGATGAAGAGAGAAAATGAAGAGAGAGAAAATGAGGAGATAGAAAAGGGTGAGAGTGAAAAAAAAAAGAGAGAATATAATAAAATATATAAAATTCACATTAGGTACTGATCTGCATGTCAGACGCGTGAATAGGGACTGAATTGCTTGGGAAAACTACATAGGGACTGATCTGTGTTTTGAGTTTTGGATTAGGGATTTATCCGTAGTTTTCCCATAAAGGAAACATATATAAGTTTTTTATTTTATATATAATCCTTTTTATATATTTTTATAAAAATATATTCAAAATAAATTTTACTATTAGCTATCAATTTGCAATAAATCATTAAATCATGTAAATAATTTGGGAAACTACAAAAATATTTAAAAATTTGCTATTCAAACATGTTTCTACTTTTTTTAAAATTACAAAATGACTCATAAGGTGTTCGCCAGGTGTCTTCGAGTTTCCGACACCAAACATTTCAGAGACGGAAATGTTAACAAGTTGAAGTTTCCGTGTTACATAGATGTAAATTGAAAATGGATCCATGGAATTGTAATTAACATTTTACAAAAACTTATATTATTTGAAAAAATAGTAATATTTTCATTCTAAAAAAAATCAGAAATCATAATTCTGAAAATTGGAAAACACGAATTGCTCTAAACTCGGAAAAGATGAATTATGAGAATTATATTTTTATTTAGTCATAATATAAAAAATTAAAAATATAATAAAGTGTTGTACGGGTGGAAATCAACGGATATGATCAAAATTAACACTTTCGAGTTTTATTTTTCATTAGTGAAAAACTAGTTTTATTCCCATTCCAAAAAACATTTCAAAAAAAAAACTGAAATTATAATATATGTTTAATTATTTTTTACATATTAATAATTACAAATAATGAAATAAATTATATTTATAAAATTAAAAATAAAACTCTTTAATAAAATTTGGTTTAATCAAATTAATTATCGTGTTTTCGATTAAAAATGCTAAAATAAAGAAATAAATAATATTTATGAATAAAATATAATGTAAGAATAAAGTGTATTTTTCTCATTTCAAATTTATAGTACATTTCTCTAATTTAATTTTATTTGGACGAAATTATAAGAATAAAGTGTATTAAGGTTAAATTAACAATGTAGGTACAAATAAGGGGTTAATGTGCCTTGTCACGTGTGTCGCACGGATTTGAGGATCAATTTCGTGGCAGAAAAAAATTTAAGAACCAAAATAGAAAATGATGTATAATGTAAGTGCCAAAAGTGTAACTATCCCTCAAAATCTCATATGCATAGTCACTATTCCAATTCCGATCCAGCATATTAAAAAAAGAAATTGGAAAATTGGAATTGAGGTACAAGTTTGAAAGTCTTACATAAAAAGCACTGAAGTGGTGAAAAATGTCAATATTGGCACACAACACAAACAAATATATATAATAATAACACTTTGAATGCTGCACAAAGCAGTTGTGAATTGTGATCGTCGCCTTCAATCTCTCACTCCTGCAAATCCTTCATACCTACCCACCAGGTACCCGGTTTCTCTCTCTCTCTCTCTCTCTCTCTCTCTCTCTCTCTCTCTCTCTCTCTCTCTCTCTCTCACACACACACACACACATCTGCGATTGTTTTTTTCTGGATTCAGCTGAAGTTACCAGTAATTGTGGGCTAATTTTTGAATTTCTAGTTCATATTGTTTTGACCGTTGAGGAGAACAACATATGCGATAGTAAACCTTAGGTTAATTCCTTTCTCTTAGTAGATGGATTAATTAATGGTTTTTAATTGATTTTAGCTTTTAGGTGATATTAGCACACGATTAGAGGAGGAAATTAAGTTCATAGGAGAAGAATGAACAAATTAATTAACAAAACTTGTTTCGTTTCTCAGGTTTAAAATCGACACTTGAAGATCATCATCAGATTTGCAGTTGCTGAAAAATGGCAGTGTTAGTCGGTTTCTTATATACTCGTTGGTTATCGTTTTAGTTCGAGATATATATATATATATATATATATATATATATATATATATATATATATATATATATATATATATTGTTTCCGTTTTTATATTGCAATTTGGTTCTTGGTGATGATGGATATGAGTATATTGATTATGACTTCATTGATGCTTTGACAGGGTTGCTTCTGTTCCGGGAAAGGTTTTGATGACCGGGGGATACCTTATTTTGGAGAGGCCCAATGCCGGGATTGTGCTGAGTACGAATGCTCGATTTTACGCAATCGTAAAGCCGCTTTACGAGGAAATTAGATCTGACAGTTGGTCATCGGTACGTGATACTCCGCGAAAGTAAATTTCTTACTTAAGATGAATCGAGAGTTTGTTTCTCTGTCGTTTGCATTTCCTTGTTAACTTTAATGCTTAACTGGCGAAGTGAGATAAAAATATTTTCCATGTTTACTTTTGCCGTTGGTTGATCGTAACTCTTGGTGTGATACATACAGTATGTGAAAATTTTGTATGCAACCGTGTTATTTTTCAATATTGGATGCATTTGATCATTTGATCGTGTTATTTTCGATAGAATCGTTCGTTGCATTTCAGGCATGGACGGATGTGAAACTGACTTCTCCTCAGATGGGAAGAGAAACTACGTACAAGTTGTCGGTCAAGAATCTGGAGCTACAGTCTGTATCTTCGAGGTAAAAACATCATACCATCTGCCTTTTCTTCGTATAACTTAACGAACTCTGCATATTTTACGAACAAAATTATCCGATTAAACTGAGTGGTTCTACCAATTTATCATCAAATTTCAGTGATTCAAGGAATCCATTTGTCGAGTATGCATTGCAGTATGCTGTAGCAGCAGCGCACGCCAGATCTGGCAAAACCGAGAACGAGGAGTTAAAGAAACTTCTGTTGCTAGGTAAAGTCCGATACGGAGCTTCTGATCTTTCGTTTGAAGTTAACTGACCTCGGAAATTCTAATGTCGGTTCTCGATTAGCCATGCAGGTCTTGACATAACGATATTAGGTTGCAACGAGTTCTATTCGTATAGGAATCAGGTAATCCGCTTCTGCGATATTCTTCTGTTTATTTATCAGTAGAGTGTCGCTAGTTTGATGTTCAAAGCGATGTTTAATGTTAGCCATAGTCTCGTTTCTGATGGATTAGTAAGTTAGAAAGTTAGAAGTATTGGTGATCAGATCTTACGTTGCATAATGTTTACGGCTATGTTTGGTTATTTCTATTTTGGAAATTTGTCGTGGTGCATTTCTGAAAACTCCACTCGTGTGCAGATCGAAGCGCGTGGTCTGCCGTTGACTCCCGAGTCGTTGGCTTCGCTTCCGACTTTTGCTTCGATCACCTTCAATGCAGAAGAATCTAGTGGACTAAAAAGCAAGCCCGAAGTTGCCAAAACTGGATTAGGTTCTTCAGCAGCTATGACAACTGCAGTTGTTGCTGCTTTACTTCACTACCTTGGAGTCGTCAATCTTCCATCGGAGTCAAATGGTCCTCGTCGAGCGAATAAAGTTTCATCGGAACTGGATATTGTGCATATCATTGCTCAAACCGCTCACTGTATAGCGCAGGGTAAAGTTGGCAGTGGTTTCGACGTGAGTTCGGCTGTTTACGGCAGTCAGCGGTATATCAGATTTTCACCCGAAGTGCTTTCTTCTGCTCAGGTATTCGTCTGCTAATTGTTTCATGGGTACTGCGATTTCATAGACATTAAGTAGTTAAATAGCGCGTAACAGTTAATCTGCGATTTCAATTATACTGGAAGGCAAAATTTGATTGCTAAAAATAGTTTTCACTCGGAAAACTGATTCGCTATTGGATCGCAGGACGCTGTTCGAGAAACGCCAATGGAAGAAGTCATAAGCAATGTGCTAAAAGCCAACTGGGATCATGAGAGGACGGGATTTTCGTTGCCTCCGATGATGACATTAGTAAGTTCCATTAAATATACGCAGTATGCTGATATTGCTTATTCAACTGCTCGTTTCTGAGTTTCGAAATGTTTCGATTAGATCCCGTTTGTACAAACGCAAAAAGAAAATTTCCCGCCAAAAAAAAAGAAGAATATTTGAAATCTCTATCAGAATAGTATGTAGTAACTGTGATGAGCGTGCGTGCAGTTACTTGGAGAACCGGGAAGTGGTGGATCGTCAACACCGTCAATGGTTGGTGCTGTAAAGAAGTGGCAAAAGTCTGACCCTATAAGCTCTGTCGAGACATGGAAGAAGTTGTCGGAAGCAAATTTTGAACTCGAAATGCACCTCAACGCCTTAAGCAAATTGGCGGAAACAAATTACGATGATTATAAAACTGCCGTTAACAAATGCAGCATGCTTACGTCAGAAAAGGTATATTATGCCAGTCTCTCTCTCTCTCTCTCTCTAATGTAAGAAATTATTTTGTAACTACTTCGTAACAGTGGACAGAGGGAGCTACGGAACCGAAGCAAATAGAAGTGGTTAAAGAACTATTAGGTGCTAGAGATGCCATGCTTGTCATCAGGTGTAACATGCGCAAGATGGGAGAATCTGCCGGAATTCCCGTATGTTCTTTTCTTTATATGTTTACACGCGTCTTATAAAATTCAACTTTTGTGAGAAAGGCTAAGCTCTCAACATTTCAGCGAAATCGGAAGCCTTTAAATCAGAATTCAAGTATGAGAGATGTTATTAATTCATATTCAGAACCAATTAGTCAACCACTTGAATTTGAATCCGAACTTTTTGATCTTATGTCAAATTCGTCGATCCCGTGGTCAAATGCGTCGGTTAATCGAGTCAACATGTTGTTGACCCATAATTAATTTATGCAGATCGAATAATACCTATTTTGCCCTTTTGTATTCATACACTGATATACATATATGTACACGATTTGCAGATCGAACCCGAATCACAAACACAACTCCTAGATGCCACCATGAATACGGAAGGCGTTTTACTGGCCGGTGTTCCTGGTGCGGGTGGTTTCGATGCGGTCTTTGCTATTACATTGGGAGATTCAAGCAGCAAAGTGATCAAACTCTGGAGCTCACTCGGTGTTCTCGCGTTGCTAGTGAGAGAAGATCCTCGTGGTGTTTACTTAGAGAGCAACGACCCTCGAGCAGCACGAGTTACAGGTGCTATTTCTTCGATTCGAATCTGAACGACTTTTTTTCCGGTTTTTTCATACTGCCTCGTTATGTTTATTGATGTTGTATTGCATAAATTGAATCTTTCGACCATTATAGTTTGATGTTCGAATAAATAAAGGAATCTTGAAAACTACGTTCCGATTATTCGATGTCGGTTTCTACTTAGTGGTGAGGCATTTGCTGCTTACATTACAGGAAAAAAGAGAATGGTTATTGTTGTTTAACTGTTACTATTGGTGGGGGAATTAATCAAATATGCTGCTTTATTCTAATAGCTTTCATTATATAATATATTCAATCTTCACGAACTAATGTCTGCCTGTTTTATCCTTCTTACTTAGTATGCACTCACATGGCCACATGGGCCATTTGGTATTTCATATTCTTTATCATAATTCATCACATGGAGAGAGAGAGAGAGAGCATATCTCACTAGAAAAACCAATCAATTTTTGACATCTCTTTTGTTTTGACTCAATGATTTAAACAAACAATTTCCGTATGTCTAGTAGATGTTACACCCGATGAAACACTACAAGAAAATGTCAAATTGGCAACAATACGTTTTGTTGCCAAAAGACTTTAATTTCGTTGTCAATTCCTCTTGCAACAAAATTATTTTGTTGCCACCTTCGTTGCCGTTTCCTTGTCACCAAAAGTTCCGGGCAACGAAATGTTACAAATCGTTGCCAATAATGCATTATAGACAACATTGTTATGTCGTTGCTACATATTGATCGTTGCCAATGCATTAAGTAATAACAACAAGTCTATTTTGTTGCCATACATTTATTGTTGCAAATTCTTTGATAACTACCAACGAATTTATTTTGTTGCCACAAATCTATCGTTGCCAATACATTTATTAATAACAACGAATTTATGTCGTTGCAACACATAAATCGTTGCCAATACATTAATCATTAAGAACAAAATTGTATTTCGTTGCAACATACTTATTGTTGCCAATACATGACTTATTTTCGACCGCACCCGCCATCCCGACCTTTGGACTACCGACCCGACCTTTGGACCGCCAACCCGTATTCGCGGACCCAACCTTTAGACCGCCGAACCGCTTCAGAGTCGGAATTGTTGGGTTAAACTCGTGATTTAGCCCAATAGGCTAACCCGCTTGATAAATGTCAAATATATGGAGACATGACAATGGTAAGAGTCGAACTCTGGTTGATTTGAAGTTAGACACCCTTCAAACCGCTGGGACAACACTACATTTGTGTAAACTGACTGAAAATAAATTTATAAAAACTAAATACACAAGATCAAATGATTAAAATAACTACATAAATAAATAATATGTCATAACAAATAATTTATTATATGTATTTTATGTTCAAAACATAATTCACAATAAAATTTAATAATAAATATAACATCTACCATTAATTATATATAGTAATTTTTTAAAATCATATCAACAATTGACTTAACAAAAAAATTATGAGTTATTGTAGTTAATATAAACAAATAAGATTTTTCTTATCATATATATATATATATATATATATATATATATATATATATATATATATATATATATATATATATAATTAAAATCAGGAAAAAGAGTTGGTTTTTAAATTTACAACGATTATATTTTGTTGTCAAATCACTTGGAGCATTTACAACAAAATATTTCGTTGTCTTTCGTCACTTATTCACAACAAAAATAAATTTGTTGCCATTGTAAATGTATTTACTACAATTTTATATCGTAGCAAAAAGAAATATTCTTTTGCAACAATAAAGTTGTTGTCTTACATTAAATTCGTTGTAAAATATATACGATACTATTCACGACAATATGTTTCGTTGCCTATGAGATTCAAAGGCAACAAAAATATCTTGTTAAAAAAACGTTATTCTTTAGCCACAAATACTATATTTCGTTGCTAAAATATAACTATTGGCAACGGAATTCATTTCGTCAATAAAGAAATCGTTGCCTATTTTGCATTTTCTTGTAGTGAAAATATTAGTAGCATATCGTTGTAGACACACATATATAGGGTAAATTATAGTCACCCTTGAGATAAGGTTGAATTATGAAAATATGCTCATGTTTTGGTAATTACAACCACCCATCAACTATGAATCTTATTACACTTGCACCATTACGGTTGTCAAATTTAGTGGAATCTTATAGATTATGTGGAACATTTTTCAGTTTGTACCCGTTTTACCACATTCGATCTCCTTATTTTGAACCAAGATGATTATAAGATGTGTCTCTTGGTTTATAAATATCAGATTGTGGTGCGTTAGAAACTGTATTTTTGCACAAAACGAGTACAAACTAGAGAACATTCCACGGAATCTATAAGATTCTATTCAATTTGACACCATGAACATGGACGTGTTGTAAAAAGATTCATAGTTGAGAAGGGTGGTCGTAATTACCCTAACAAGAGTATATATATATATATATATATATATATATATATATATATGTACCATGCATTAGTAAATACTCTATGTCTACCGTACACCATTTATTTCATGTGGGGAGTTAGTTATTTAGTGGTTACCTAAAATCACAAGATGAGATGGGACAGTTGGTCAAGTCCACCATAAAAATTTAAATCAAAATTCATTCTTACTACATTATTCACAAGGGTAAATTACAAACAACCCCTGAGGTATGGTCAAATTACAAAAATCCCCCTCTTGTTTGGATAATTACATCTACCCCCATCAACTATGATTTTTTCTTACACCTCCACCCTTATGGTGCCAAATTCAACATAATCATCTAGATTCCGTGGAATGTGCTATAGTTTGTACTCGTTTTGTGTAAAAATACAGTTTATGATGCACCACAAGCTGATATATACAAGCTAAAAAACACATATTATGATCATCTTGCTTCATAATGTAGAGTTCTAATAGGATAAAACGGGTACAAAAGTGATAATATTCCATATAATCTCGAAGATTCCACTAAATTTGAGGAGTTGAGGGGGTCGTTGTAATTATCCAAACAAGAGGGGTGTTTTTGTAATTTGACCATACCTCAGGGGGATGTTTGTAATTTACCCTATTCACAATTATACTATTGGTGAGTTTATACACCAGATAGATCGATCTTTACCGTTCTTTTATACACAAATATACACACACATCCACATGGTGTGTGCTTTGTGTAGATTAAGAGTAGACCTTCACTTAATGTAAACCTCCAGCGCATGCAGCATAGAAATAACCGTGAAATCAGAAACCACTCGATTATAAATATCAATCAAATTATGTCATAATATCAAATATTTCTAAAATGAAAAGTTTCTAATTAATATAAAATAATTACAATTAACATCCATGAAAATAATTTAATTTATTCATTCAAAATAAAGTTTATAACTATAATCCTAAAAATCCAATGGACAAAAAACAAAAATATCTAAAGGATAGTAGTAGGCATCAACCAATAATGCAACTGCACCATCAAGGTTGTATTAATTGTCTGCTTCTGGATCATGTTATTTACAGACTCCCATTTCACATTTATTTATGTGGTCCTTCATATGTTTCCCCACTTTCTTATTATTATTCTTATTTATTTATTTTTTATTTTTTTATTATTTTTTTTTAACCTTTTTTCGTCAAAATTATAACATAGATATAAAATTATAGTGAATTATGTACCCTTACAACGAATTAAATGGTAATAAATCATATTTTATGACATCACAAGTACAAAATATACTCTTCCTCAAAAAAAAAAAATAAAAAATACAAAATATACTCGTTGTATCAAAAGACGAAATCCTTCGCTAATAGAGTCTTCATCGCTGGCTCAATAGGTCTTAATGGAGGAATGTAAATTATGGTGACTCAACAACTCGTTAGGATAGCGGACAATGAGTCTAGTGCCCACAAGGAACCAACATTTAGTGTAGTTGAAATTTTCATACTGCGGTTGTCAGTACTCGATCCTTTGACACTGCACCAATTCATCACCTCGGAACCACTTGACTTACACCTATGAAGGCCACAAAAATACTCTTACTTAGAGCGGAAATCGAACATATTACAAAGGGTCAACCTTAATCCAAAATTTTAATGTAATTCGGATAAAATCTAATTTTCAGAATAAATTTTTGAAAATATTAAAACGAAATCGAAAATACTAATTTAAATCTGATCCATTCGATTTTCATATGTAACTAAATCCACGTAGATCCTATATTGGAAGACATCATTACTCTTGTGCTTTGAAATGGTCAACCTTCAACTTTCCAATTAGTGTATGGTCAAAGATGATAACAAGAATTCCTTTTCTTTTTTTTAATCTTATGTTAGACAATCCACATTTTGATAGAGGCGTGAAGATAGGCATTAAGTGAATTTAATTTGAGTAATTATTGTTTTAATCTTTAATGATTCATTGTTTGACCGTTTTCTTTCTTTGCACCAACCATTGTTAGTTCTTCTTTATTGAATATGAGTCCTCGTTTGAATTTTTTTTTTTTTTTTTTTTCAAAATGATAAAATAATTTGCATTAATTAATTATTCTAGAGAATGAATTGCAACATATAAATCTCAACTACCCTTTGGGCATTCATGGTTGAGTTTGAAACTTCTTCATATATTCAATACCTATGTATTTAAATATGTTAAGGCTCAAAAATTCTATAAATTTAACAAATTAAAACTTATAAAATGTCACCATTAGAAAACATATAACAAAAGAACTATAAAGCTCTCGTGTTAGATATATGCTCGAACACGCTCGGTTGACAAGATTCGTATTACTCAAACTCACCGCAAAAGGTAAAATTCATTTAATATATTTCATTAATAAATTTACTGCAAGATCTAATCTAAGAAACACAATTTGTAATTTGCTATCCTCCTCGTACCTAGCTGACAAAGATTTACTTACGCGAAAATAATATATATATAAAACACTATGGATAACCAATCAAATCGAGTCAAATTAAACATTTCTTTAAAGGGATTTCACAGTTGCAAATGTTCGTTGGATAAACTATACTACTGTGAAATAACTCGTAAACTGCACGAGATATGTAAGTTACATTAAACTAGCCCCTTTCATTGAACTTGACCTAAATAATATAAATCAATAAAATCGAACCCAGATCATTAAACATCGCATTCTTCTTATTCCACCAACTAGACCACCATTATTGACGAGTTCGACACTAAGAAGTACACTGAAAATCAAGAGGTCCATGAACGTAAACCATATTTGCCAATATATGTACGACAAATTCAACCTAGAAAAGTATTTAATTAAAATCGAATTAAAAACCGTAATCTTCTCATTCCGCCGACTAGCTATATATGTCACACCATTGAGGGTCAAACTTCAACTTTTAATTTATATGCATCGAGCAAAGGAATTAACAAAAAAAACGAGGGACCTCTTTGCAATTACACTATATCTCAGGTTGCACGTCGATCTTTCCCCAGTTCATTGCAAATTGCCAGATTTTACTCAGTCAGTTAATTCTAGAAACCCCACTCGCAAACCCCAAGCGCGTGGTCACACACGCGCCCCAACCCAAAAAGCATTTCACTCCATCCTCATCATCACACCAGTCACTCCGAACCGTGCCACTCACGTGGACCCACCTACTCTCTCTCTCTCTCTAAAACCATCTTCTCTCACGTCCAACTATACATACAAACCCTCGTGTATCTATATCCAATATATACAGATTCTTTTTTACCCCTTTTGATTTCCATTTGCGAAGCTAGTAAAAAAAAAAAATCCCCCTTGTCTTTATCTCAGGTACAATTTTCACTTTGATGGGTTCTTTAATTATTCATTCTTTCCTCCTGTTTTTCTTTTATGCATAAAGTCCTTAGCTTTCTGTGAAAGTTAAATTTTTTTTTTCTCACACTTTTGTTGACTTTTTCTAAAAACCCATCTGCTTTTTTTTTTTGTATGTATTGTTTTGTGTTGCTGATTGGGCCATGTTAATGGCGTCTGGTTCGGCAGCCGTTAGTTGAATGGGGTTGGCCGATTTATCTTCTTTGTCCGAAATTTTCGACTTTTTTGGAAATCTTGAATGAAAGCTTTTCGTTTACAACTTTGACTTGAAAGTTCATTTTTTTTTTAATTGTTTTTTTTTCAGTTGAAATTGAAAAGCGCGTGCTTGGAACGGTTGATTTTTCCGGGGTTTAAATCAAAGGAATTGGGTTACTTCATTTGATTAGATTTCTTGCAGAATCAGTCGATGGTGCAGAGATCTTATCTGGGTTCTTTTCTGTAAGAAGAAATGGTAATAGAAAGTTTGGTAGTTGTGTAGCTGTTCTCGTATTCGAAATCTTGGTTGGTTCTTGTTGAATTTTGGGATTGGATATTTATTTATTCATTTTTGGAGGAATCTGGGATTTTCTTGAAAGATTTGTGGGGGAAAAAGGAAAGATGGAAAAAAATGGAGGAGAAGATTGGAGAGAGATGGTGAGAAAAATGCTTCCGCTGGGTGCTCCGATCCCCGACGAAGATAAAATGGATTATTCAATAGCAATGGAGTACGTGGGCCCACCGGTTTCGTATGAGCTTCCGAGAGTGGAGCCCCTCGAAATGAACGAAGATGAGATTCCAACTGCCGAACCAGTTCTGGATTCTTCTAGAAGGTCAGCAGCTCGTGACACGGCCCCTGTGATCGAGCCGATCCCGCTGCCGATGTCTCGTATTGCGAGGGTGATGAGCCCGCCCAATCAAAGTCCTAGAATGTCTGCGAGTTCCGAATCCGTCGTCTCTGTTTTGCAGAACGATGATTTCCGATCGCCGTCGCCTTCGAATTCGGCTTCGCCCGGTTCGATGCACAGTCAGCAGCATCACAACGAAGGAAGGAGAGCCACTGTGGTGACCTTTAACACAGTCGATAACCGAGTGGTCGAAACCGAGAAACAAGTATTGACCGAATTTGTGGGCGTCACTAAAGAAAAGAAGAAGAGAAAGAATATACGAGTGTGCTATCGATGCGGAAAGGGCAAGTGGGAAACGAAAGAATCTTGCCTCGTTTGCGATGCAAAGTACTGTAGTAACTGTGTGCTTAGAGCGATGGGTTCTATGCCAGAAGGGCGAAAGTGTGTGACTTGTATCGGAGAGCCGATCGACGAGGCAAAGCGGTCAAAGTTGGGGAAAAATTCGAGGCTTTTGTCGAGATTGCTTAGCCCGTTGGAAGTGAAACATATAATGAAGGCGGAAAAAGAATGCTCTGCGAATCAGCTTCGACCGGAGCAATTGATTGTGAATGGGTACCCTTTGAAACCGGAGGAAATGGCGGAGCTTTTCGGGTGCGTTTTGCCGCCTAGGAAATTGAAGCCGGGCTTGTATTGGTATGATAAAGAATCGGGTCTTTGGGGAAAGGTGAGATCTTTTTTTTTTTTTTTAATATAGATTATGGATTGATTGTATTTAATGTGAATTTCCTGATTAGGGTTTTGTGGTTTGTGTATTATGACAGGAGGGAGAAAAGCCGGACAGGGTTATTAGTTCGAATTTGAATTTCACGGGGAAACTCAGTCCTCATGCGAGTAATGGGAATACCGAGGTGTATATGAATGGTCGAGAAATTACGAAACTTGAGCTGAGAGTGCTTAAGGTTGGTTCTTTATGTGTTTCGATGTTCGTATTTTCCGTCTATTGCTAATATTTGTGAATGAAATCTGGGGAAATGTTAACGAATTTATCGTATCGTGTGGAATGTTTCTTTCGGATTCTTTCCTTTTATAGTATAGTTTTTCCGATTACGCGTAATTAACGACCTTCCTAAATATTAAAGGCGCGATTGCAAGATTAATGCTGCAGCATTGTGTATTTATATAATATATTGACAAGAAGCTTGCTTTAAGAATTTCGAGTGTGTGTGTGTGTGAATTATAATATTTTTCACATAATGAAATGAATGCTATTTATGCTAAATTCACATAGTGTGTGTGTGTGTGTGTGTGTGAATTTTGCAAGGTTGTAAAAATCGGTAATCGGGTCCGAGTCGGTCAGGCACCGACTCACGATTAATCGGTGCGGCGGTGATTAATCGGTGATAAATCGGAAATAAATCGGTTTTTAAAATTTAATATAATATATTTGTAGATATTATTTATAAACACTCAAAACATAGATAAAAAATATTTAAACATAGTTATATCTCCATCATGTATATATATTCTAAAACATAATAAAAGTTTAATAATAATAAGATCATAATACATAAATATCCTTATAAAATATAAATAAAAAGGCAATTTTTTTTGAATTTACATACATTCTTGGCATACATCATTAGTTCTTTAAAAATAATAATTAACATAAACAAAATAAAGCATAAACTCTTTTTTTTATTAAAATCCCAACTTTTATTTTGATTTATAAAAAAAAAAAAAAAAAAAAAAAACGGATTTTTGACCGATTTTTTGCCGATTTGACCGCCTCGGACCGCCTCA
This sequence comes from Erythranthe guttata, assembly GCF_056151865.1. Lineage (NCBI taxonomy): Eukaryota > Viridiplantae > Streptophyta > Magnoliopsida > Lamiales > Phrymaceae > Erythranthe > Erythranthe guttata. The sequence continues at coordinate 16,925,752 of NC_142537.1, forward strand.
GACCGCCTCGGACCGCCTCACAGTCAAAAAACCGATTTTTCAAACCTTTACACTAAAATCGTAAAGGTTTTGGACCGCCTCCGCCTCGGCGACCGATTAATCGGCCGCCTCGGCCGATTTTTAGAACACTGGAATTTTGCATGCTATTTATGTGCTTTAATATATTTTATTTTATTTTGCATGTGAATTTAGCTTGCGAATGTGCAATGCCCACGTGATACGCATTTCTGGGTGTACGATGATGGTCGTTACGAAGAGGAAGGCCAAAATAATATTCGAGGAAATATCTGGGAAAAGGTACGTCCTTTCAATAATAATTACGAGCTGTGGCATTAAATTCCAACTATAATGGAATATTTTTCACTAACAAATTATGATCTACAAATATCGACTAGGCATCGACTCGATTTGTGTGCTCGTTGTTCTCTTTGCCTGTGCCTCAAGGTCAGCCACATGGACATAGTAGAGACGAGCCTAGCAACCAAATGACTGTTCCGAATTATTTAGAGCAGAAAAAAATCCAGAAGCTTCTTTTACTCGGACTACAAGGCTCTGGTACCAGCACTATTTTCAAGCAGGTAAAAATCCCGATCGAGTTTTGAAAATATTTAAAAATTCTATAGAATGATTTGTGCTGTTCCGATTTTTATTATATATTTGATTTTTTTTTTAATTTATGTTTTAATGCTAATTTTAACTAATTAAGTTAATAGTTATATGAAAACCACATCAAATTCTTTGTTTTTGCTTCGATTAAACAGGCTAAATTTTTGTACGGGAGCAAGTTTACCGCCGAGGAACTACAAGATATAAAGCTTATGATTCAGAGCAATATGTACAAATATCTCAGTGTTTTGCTCGATGGGCGAGAACGCTTCGAAGAAGAAGCTGTATCGGAAATCAAAGAGCAAGATTCAGACAAACAAGTTTCCGAATCAGGTATAATGAAGAAAATATTCAAAAAAAATTTGATTATAATATGGTTAAAGTTTTCCCCCCCGTATCATATTAAGAGTCGTTTAGGGTATAAATGTAATAAATAGCCACCTTTTTAATGAAAAATCCCCAAATTGCCCTTTACAAAACTATTAAATGAGCTTTTTAATATCTAAATTAAAGATTTTGAACAATCAACGATAAGGGCAAAATTGGTAAAATAAAAAAATTACCTTGAAAAAAATGTGGAAATGTGGCCGAAGTGACACTTAATATGACACGGAGGGGAGTATATATTAATGATGAATATTATATTCAAAAGATGATCTTTCGGATTCGTAAAAATGTGATTGAATTCGAAATTTATGCAGGGGAAGGCGTAGAAACCAGTGAAAATAACCGATGTGTTTATTCGCTCAATCCAAGATTGAAGCATTTCTCCGATTGGCTCCTCGATATTATAGCAACTGGAGATTTGGACGCATTTTTTCCCGCTGCTACACGGGAATATGCTCCGCTCGTTGAAGAAGTGTGGAGAGATCCTGCTATCCAAGAAACATATCGGAGAAAGAACGAACTTCACTTTCTACCCGATGTGGCTGAGTACTTCTTGAGCAGGGTATATATATATGTATATATTTTTTTTTTCCACTTTATTGATTTTTTCCAAGATTGGATTTTTTTGTCATTACGGAGTTGAGCAAATGTGTTGTATTATCCTCGTAAATCGAGTAACTAGTGATGTTGATTTTAATTGTTGTATTGCATTTTACTTACGTAAACGTCTGTTTTTATTATCCTTTGTTTGTGCTGTACAGGCGGTTGAAATATCGAGCAACGAGTACGAGCCTTCGGATCGAGATATACTTTACGCGGAAGGGGTGACTCAAGGTAATGGATTGGCTTTTATGGAGTTCTCCATGGATGATCGTAGCCCTATGTCGGAAACCTACACTGAGAATTTGGATGCTGCGCCTTCGCCTCTCACCAAGTAATTATTAATTATTTTCATTATTCTCGAGAATTTTTGTGAGCTAAATTATCGATAATAAATTTTGGGTTATCTTGCCAACGGAAACGAGGACTAATAAGATTGTATGTTGAGATTAGGGGTGAAAATTGGAACGGAATTTCCGGATTTCACCCATTCCGATCCGATAATTTCCGATTTTGGTTTTGATATTTTTCATTCCAAATTTTAAAAGTTCCCATTTTCGATTTATGCGATTTTTTTTCTTTTGAATGGAATTGGAATTCGTATTAGTATTAGATTCCAATGTCCGATTGTTTTCGACGGTTGCACTCCATTGGCTGATTTTTCCACATGTGTGAATTCCAATTTGATCAGTTTGATTTCGACCCCTAGTCAGATATCGCAAGCTAATTCGCGTGAATCGCGCCTCTCTTTAATAAACTCACTTTCCCCGAAAATATATTCGCAGGTACCAACTAATTCGGGTAAACGCAAAGGGAATGAACGAGGGATGCAAGTGGGTGGAAATGTTCGAAGACGTACGAGCGGTAGTCTTCACAGTCGCCCTATCCGACTACGACCAAATTGAGAACAATAGCAACAAAATGATCCAAAGCCGAGACCTTTTCGAGTCGATGACAAGGCACCCGTGTTTCAGAGACACGCCCTTCTTACTAATCCTAAACAAGTACGATGTTTTCGAGGAGAAGATCAACCGCTGCCCGATCGGCTCGTGCGATTGGTTCACAGATTTCAGCCCCGTCCGGCCCCACCACAACAACCAGTCGCTTGCGCAACAAGCGTACTTTTACGTGGCGATGAAGTTTAAGGACCTTTACGCTTCGATCACGGGGCGGAAGTTGTTCGTGTGGCAAACTAGGGCTAGGGAGGGGCCCACGGTTGACGAGGCGTTTAAGTACGCAAGGGAGGTTGTGAGGTGGGACGACGAGAAGGAGGAGAATTATTACGGTGGTGCGGAGGATTCGTTTTATAGTACGACGGACGTGAGTTCGTCTCCGTTTATCCAGCAAGGGTGAGGGGTAGAAACGTAATTCTTGATTCTTGATTAATTGAAGTTGCCGTTGTACATAAGACGGAGGGATATGAGGAGACGAAATAAATCATTATTATTTTTTCCTTCTGGATTTTTTTAATGTCGAAAAATGAGTTTTTTTCGTTTTTTTTTTGTTTTTTCGACTGTTGAAAAATTCTGATTGTTGTGACATTGTGGTATATATATTGGTGACCGAATGTAAGAATGTTTTTTTTTTTTTGGTTTTTGGCCTTTTGAGTAGTCTTGCTATTACATTTGTGTTATTTGTTATTTAGTTGTGTATAAATATTAAATGTATAATTAATATATAATTGCAATAATAGGGGATTGCTGAATGCTATTTTTTATTTTATTTTGTTTCTTCATTTGGCAATCTGATATTTTTTCTTGGTTGTGACAGTCTTATAATGTTCTATATTCAAAACATGTATAATTGTAACAATTTGGATCCGGTTGCATGGATTCGATCACATTCGGTTTGATCCACATGGATTTAGCTTGCAGCAGTAAATTTAATTAGAAATAAACTGGACCAATTAAATTGACAAATTTTTAAAAATTGGATTCAGTTCTCTCTCTCTCTCTCTCTCTCTCTCTCTTATATTGCAATTGATTGCATAACAACAAGGAGATGTCAAACAATATCTCCTGCTTTCGTCACGGCTAGAACAAGTACACAATGAACAAATCGATGTAAGAGGTGTAGTGAAAGCAACCGAGCAAGTAGCACGAAAGTCGAAACTATAATCGAAGCCGAAACCGAAACCGAAACCCGAAATTTGATTACAAGAGGACTATGAGTCATTAATCTTCCTTTTCCCTAGAAAGCAAAAGGAGCCTAAATATCCATGTCAGCACAATCAAGTGGGGCCCACTCCAAACTTTCCGTCTCCTTTTTACCCCTCCCTCTGTTTTTCATTTAATTATTTCCCAACTCCCACATTCACAATTTCTCTCTCTCTCTCTCTCCTCTCTCTCTCTCTCTCCGATTCTGCAAAGTAAGCTTTCTACTCTTCGGTAATCTCCACTCTTTCAATACAATCATTTGTTTTTTTTTGTTAATTCGTTTTCGCAATTGTGTGATGTGAATCTCCACGCAAAATTGAAGTACTTAGTCGGAGTGATTTGCTATCTTAAAATCGAGAATCGTCGTATCAATAAATTGAAAAAGAGGTTGTGTTTTTAATTTAATTTTATTTGCATTTTGGTCGGGATCGGTTTGTGTGATCATAAGTCTAAGGTGTCTAGCTCGCCGATTTTTATGCCCTAAACGTAGCCCCTGAATATTGCAGTGACGTGGAAAATATGTCTTCTATTTTTTACATGATCAAACTTAATTGTAGAGTTGCTATATTAGTAGGTTTGCGGCATGATTTTTGTAGGTATTGTCGCAATGTCTGATGAGTGTGTGATCCGTATTTTGCTGTTTCCGAATCGAAAGTCTTAGTTCGTCTCTATTTCATTTTCTTCCGATTTTCCGCTGGGCAGTTTTTTCATGTGTTTTGTTTTTATGAGGAAAAGCAATTCGGCTCAATAAATGGCGATTCATGTGTTCATTTATATGACATGTTATAAAATTGTAGTGGTTTTCCCTATCACCGAACTTGTGGTCGGTGTTTTTGCTTTTATCTTCTTTTTGGAGAAAGTCGAAATTCAATTGGTTCGAATTAATTCATCTTGATAAAATCTGGTTAGAACTAGCTGAATGATGGTCTATTTGAAAAGGCTTTGATACTGTGTTTACTCTTGCAGGGCTCTCACGTATTATCTATTTGTATAGGGAAGCCGCTCCAGTAGGAGCTTCATTAACAGTGATCGAGCAACTTTGTTTTCACGTTCGGAATTTGGAGATCCGTGAAGTTTCTCACAGCTATTCAACATAATCATTACCAACGAGATGTCATATTTATGCTGCTCTCAAATAATTTTGATTGCCATATATTCTTATCCCCCCCACTGAAAGAGTTCATTTCATCTGGTTATTTTGATTAGTGACTGCATTGACAAAAATTGGTTAGCGGAGGTATTCCGACATGTCTAGTTTTGTCAAAAGTAAGAATGCGTCGAAAAGTCTGTCAACTTCGTCTGGCCCTAAATCTCATGCACGTCAGCCTTTAATATCATTAGCATCGAATAAGTGGGGAATTGGAAAGGGAGCTGGTGGTCAGGTGGTGTTGTTTCTTATAAAAACTGTTGCATTGGAGGCTGTACGGAGATTTTCAAGGGCCAAGTGTCCGGTTCTATGGACTGGGCTGCAAGGTTTGCAAGTTCTTTGCTACCCCCCACTGAAATGGATTCAGCGCTGGAATTGTTTCGGGTTCTTGGTTAAAGGAATGCAGGTAGGTTCTTAACTGAAAGGTTTTTGCTATCTTTTGAATGGTTGAACCCGGCATGCTATTAACTAACCCCGAACACCCTACCCCCACCCCCAGGCCTACCCCCAAAACCTAAAGTTACAGTGTTGTGCCAATTTATGAGAACAATGCAAGTAATAGTTCCGAAAATTGAAATTCATGAGACAAAATGAGGAGATAATATTAGTTACAAAATGCTTAAATGTGTACTGTAGCTTCGTGGTAAAGTATTTTTTCGAATTTTTTAAGAGTTTATTATGGTATTGAATGTTATCTTGACTTCACATTTTGATTCTAATGTGACTATAGATGATATCCCGTCCGCTATTGGTTCTCTCGGTTGTGAATGCCTTCACTGATCCTTCAGACTGCAGTAATTTTTTCTTCGATGATGACGATAATCCTCCTAGTGTTGCTGACACTCAAGTGAATTCAGAATCTTTCACAAGATCCCCATCTTTAGAGTCTAATCTGAACATGAGGTACGCGAACTACTATATTTTTCATGCAATACATCCATTAGCATAACGATCTGTATAGTGTCTGCTTATTTTGCCTCTAGAGACATTCGCACGTTTGGGAGATAAAATGTATCTGCGAAAATAGAAGACCGTCGGTGCAGATAACTAAAAGGAGTTATTTGGGAAAAAATTACTTAACTAATGCATAACTCGAAGAATATGAAATCTTGGCTCTTGTATTTGCCATTTGGTCATCTAAGATGTAAACATTTGTTTGTGGCATAGATTGTGTTTTAATTCATACTAGTCTCTACTTTGTGCTTAACACATTTCTTCCATATTCTATGTTATGTGATCTTTTTTTTTTCTTTTTTTCGGCTAAGTTGGATAAGGTTGTAATATTACGGTTGTAACCCTATGCTAAGTTAAAATGGTTTCAACTAATAATTTTTATCTGTATTTAAGATAGAAACGAGAACTTATAAAGTTCTGATTCGGTCACCTGGGATACACAAGAAACAATTACTGAAAAATGGCAGAGGCTGTTCTTAAGAGTTCTTTCTCTGGCTCTATTCATCTCTTTCTCTTTCACTGTACAGCGTTGGTGATGAAAATCCTCAAGGCCTTTTGTCTACAGACTGGATGAACAACCTTTGTGAAGAGCTGGAAAATCAGGGTATTACTTTGCCTGAAAGGTGCATTATATAACTCATACTTTTTCTTCTCTTTTGCTAATTTCTGGCATAAGTCATCTAATACATTTATGCGTCTTTCGCTGTTCTTTATCTCATGGAGCATGAAGATTGACGTGGTCATGTTTTGACAGGTTTAACAAAGAGGAACTCCATAGATTTTATGAAGCGGCAAATGGTGATCCATCCAGCTTGCTATCATCTGTAAAGAAAACAATACGTTGGAGGGAAACTTACAGAATTCTCTCTGGAGAGGAACTTGAGATGTGGTCAAATATGGTCTTCTGGCATGGATTAGATGTGAAGAATCGACCATGTCTTATTGTCCGTCTTGGCCTGGCTTGCACCAGCTTGCCATCTCATGATAGACCTCGCTTTGCTCAGGCAGTTGGTAAGCTTTCCAGCTACTAAATTAAGTAGCAGAGTAGTCCCTTAAGCAACTATAGAAGAATGCATGTTAATTTGTTAACGAGACAACAATAGACATTGTTGTAAAAACGAACTGTTCATTCCATAACTTATCTTAATTGCCCCGTTTATTTTTTAGTGAAGACATGCGTAAGATACTTGCTAATCTCGTAAATATTTGGAATTGAAGTATCTCAGGTGGAGCATGGTGTCCTGCATTTGGTGGATGGAGAAAATCATCAAATATCTGTTTTACTGGATTGTCAAGGGTTGTCTTCCTTGAAATTTCCCATGCAGACGATGAAATATTGTTGTAATCTCTTGCAAGATCACTTCCCTAATGTTTTGGGGAGCTTAGTTGTCATACGGCTTCCTTCAGTTGTTCGTGTTATTGCTCAAACACTTATACAAGTAAGCTTCTGACTCAATCCTTAGAAAGTAGCACAGTTTATAGGCTAAAATGTAAATTACAAAAACCACACCTCTGACATGTATCCTACTTACCACAAAAAGATCCGGCCAATATTTGAAATGACAAGTAGCCCCTTAACAGTTGTCCTCATTTTATACACTGCTCGCAATTTGCGAAGTAAACGCGAATGTCAAGGGGAGTACTGGTGTTACACTACTGAAATGCTGAATGCCGTATCAATTTTATTGGTACCATTCCGACTTCAAATGTGATGTTAAGCCTTTTTCGTTCTGAATTGGGCAAAACTCAAAACACAAAATTTGTAGTCTAAGTTAGCTTTCTAATTCAACTTGAGTAGGCTAGACTGGATGTCGTGTGAGGGAGTTATGCATGAACGAGTTACAGTCTGAATCTGGAAAAACTCAAAACAGCAAAGTTGTAGCCAGTGTTCATTCATTCATCCATAACTCGCTCACTTGACATCCAATCCAGCTGATTCAAGTTGGATTAGAAATCCAACTCAAACGACTACAAATTTAGTGCTCTGAGTTTTGCCAAATTCGGACTGAAAAAGGGTGAAAATAATATTTTTAGTTGAAATGATACCAATAAAATTGAAACAACATTTAGCACAGCACATCCCCACTTAATTGTTCCGTGTGGATAACCTGTGATTTGACTTTGTTTGACCGCAGGTTCTGAAACCAGCCACCAAGAAGAAGCTAAGAATCGAAGGTGGGGCGTATCAAAAAGTTATCTCCGAGTGTTTTCAAACACTTCCATCGTATCTCGGTGGAGAATGCACTTGTACAAGATGTACCAAATTTGACACCGACAGTTTGCCGCAAATTTTGGATAGTCCGACCAGCACTAGAGAGTCATCGGTTTCAGACATAGTCGTGGCTGAGGATTTCCCATCAGTGCCAACTACTCTTCAGTACGATGATGTGAACACAGACGGTTACTTCAGTCGAGCATTAAGGACTGCTGTTATAGGCATTCTCATTGTCTGGGTATTGATTGCTTTTCTTGAGGGATTATACAATCCCGAAAGCCGTCCGACTCTACACATGTGATGCATGAGAACTGTTTTTCTTCATCTCTGCGGTGGTGATATTTTCTCAAGAAAGCCTGGGGCATCATGCATCAAGGTAATAATAATATTTTTATACTTGGTAACTATACTTGTTTTGTTGATTCGGTCAAGTATTTGAAAGACGTATAATGGAACAGTAAACTTCTCCTTCAGCCTATGTTGTATTTGTCCATCTTGCTAGAAGATATATGATGCAGTTGCAGCTATATATTATGGTGTTTAATAGTGAAATGTGTATGGTCTTTTGAATTAATTTATATATTAAGGGCAGGCATGCCCGATGTTCCTAAATTTTGTTAGTTTCCGGTCAGTTTTTCTCTATTATTCTTCAAGCTCTTCCAAGAAATTACTGTGTGCACGAATTTTTTGTTTATAAACACAGTGAATTGAACATATATGCCATATTATAATTCAGGGGTCCGTTAAAAAAAAGAAGGAAAAAAAGCACTCTTTAAACTGCAGAAGCACAAATGTTCGTTAACCAACGGATTCAAACTACTATTTGTTGAAGGAGATAACAGCGATCTGAATCGGTAAATCGTCTAACAATGCATAACAAGAGGAATATGTATGTATATAAAACAACTATTCACTTGTTACCAGTCGGATCCATAAAATTACGTAACCAAGATCGTTTTACACGACCAAACTGACAAGACCAACTATCCTCTCCTGTCAGTTGCTGCTCAACTCCATGCGAAGCATGTAATTTAAATGTAAGGTAATTCATTTTCACAGCAGCTTTTCTTACTGGAATCCTTTGATCAATATTGAAGCACAAATCACAGTTAACAAGAATATCCAAAATACTCGGCTCAATGAAATAATACGCGAAAAAAGAAATGGGTATTACAAGTATGGTGTACGGGAATTGAAAATATAACAAGAGAGAACCCCCCATACACAGTGGTCCAAGAAACATGGATTTTAGTTTTCTCTCTTACTACATAGAGTAACACATTTTGTCCTCAAAACGTTATATGAAGAAGAAATTGGAATTGGATAAGAGCTAAAATTAAGCTGCAACTAGATCAGGTGTTTCAGCCTCGACGGATAACAAAGCAGTGTGTACTTTATCAACCCAATTGTCCAGCCTGTCACGCAACGACTTGATCTGAGGAATTCCTAAAACCCTAGGTTGCACCCACGACACGTAAACAGTTCCCTCCACTTGGTCAATGATTCCCTCTATCAGATGTACCTGCAAATCCATTCAACCAATCAACTTCTGCAAGCCTGCCTATATATATATATATATATATATATATATATATATATATATATATGTGTGTGTGTGTGTGTGTGTGTGTGTGTGTGTATTGTGCACTTACTGAAAGGCTCTTCATAAGAAGGTACTCCACGTCTTCTACAGTAAGTTTTGTTCGTTCAGAAATGATACTCAATGGTATAGTTCTTTCATCTGATGGTCGGCTGCAAGTAAATAAAATAAATAAATATCTCAATGGAAAAATATGTAATAAAAGGCTGCTCACTGTTGTAAGAACTTCACAATTTTCTTAATATTCACCTGAATATAATCTCCATCAAGCAGAGAATGTTTATCTTCTCCAGAAGCCTTTTCTCATTCTGGACTAGAGCCGGTTGAGTGCTCAGAGCAGCTCCGTGTACACGGCATAGTTCTTGATAACGAACTAAATCTCCAGAATTAAATGCTTCAAGAATGTAGTAAAGCCACTCAACTTTAGTCCCCAGAAGACTTTTAATCTGCAGAAATTGCAATACAAAGAAAACATCAGCTTGGAGACTATCATTCGACAAGTATTTTAAATGTAAGACGAAAAAAAGATTTTCAAAGCTTCAATCTCTCAGCCATCTTAATAAATAATTGTGCTAGGTACCATTATTTACATGGCTAAGGTTGTAAAACATCATCTCTACTGCTGCTATTTGTCCACGTTATTAACTTTGCCTGTCACATAATCATTACCCTGAATCTTCAAATTCTTAGCAAGTAATGCCAGTTATAAATCTTCTATTTCAATACAATTTTTCGTACTTAATCTCAACTACCCTTGCTTCTTCCAGACATGGTTAGGACACGATTTTGGAGGTTAGTCCTCAATGTCCTCTCAATCTCAAACCCTTTTTTTAATTATTATTATTACAAGACCAGTAGGTCCATCAGTAAATACAACAGCATTAACCAATCGATCCAATAAGATAGATATCCACATAAAATATCAATAGAATATTGCCCATAACTAACTAAACATGTATTTAAAGCTTAGTCTATTCATAAAATGAGTATCAGCAATGGGAAATTCAGAACAGTTTGCATAGAATAACTTACAATCGGATGGGCAAGAAGTTCGCCAAAGTTGTAGATGTTCTCCCCCAACAAGGCTGAGAGAGATAAATCAAATGCCAAATCCTAATAAACAATAGAAAAGAGTTAATTCATATTGTAAAGACAGTAACAATAAAAACACTAGACCTGAATTTTTTTCATAAGATGATTTTGTTGATCTATGGTGGCTCTGATAAGATAAGCAAAGCACAAATGACACTCTAACCGTAATTAGAACAGAAATCGTGTGATGCTCGAATGATGACAATAAAAACATCTATTTAACGATAAACATAAATTTACCTGCATCATCTATTTAACAATAAAAATAAGTGATTGAATCAGTAAGCATCATAAAAATGAAGAAATTTCATCCTTTATATACGGACTTATTCTTAATTGTCAGTATATTCTATACATAATTTCAAGATATTAAGGAAAAACAAAAACTACGACAGGTATCGACTAATATCAAGCAAAAAATCTCAGAAATACATGATCTTAGATTCTAGAATGCAGACAGATTGAACATTTACAGGAGACAACGTACACGTTGCAAGAAAGATAGTCTTGGCTAGCACATATGTATTTACATTCTTCCACTACCCTAATTTCTTCCTCATTATGTCTTTCTGACGTAATTGACGAATATGTCTTATCTCTGTTTAGGCTCAAAGTAAGCTTAGTTCTATAAAGTCTTCAAAAGAAACCAATATCTTAAACATTCAACACAAGTTACACCTAATTAACGACACAAACACTTTTAGCAATCTTCATGTTATTTCATGCATGAGTCCTTAATATTTTTTGATGGTGATCAAGTTGGATAACCAAACTAATTCCAGCGAAAACTATTTGTCGGTATTCTATACCATCAACCATGTTCTCACACGAACGGTTTCAGGCTGCTATAAAAAGACAAATTGGAACCACCACAAAAGAAGCCACAGTTTTCTTCTGATCAGAAAAATTCTTCACATTGTTAATCACCAAAACAGATTAAAAAATGGCATACCAGCTTAAACGAGTCTGATAGAGACTCTACTGAAGTGTAAGCTAGATAAAGGAGAGCACTTCTATAGAAATCTGCGAATTCTTGACGGGTTTTATGATATTGAGATGAAACCCAGTAGTAGTTGGCATACACAGATGGATCAATGTCAGTCATACTGTCGAGGGTACTCTTTCCCTCATCTAGAAGTTTCTTGCATTCCTTTTGATCTCCCTGCTCAAGCTTAAATACACCAATCTGCATTTTGATATAAAGTATCGGCTCCTCTATGCGTGCTTCTCTGGTGTTACGAAGCTTTTCTATCACTTCTTCAAGATAAGCTATGGCAGCCACTTTCTCCGAATACTGCCTAGAAACTATGACAGCAAAATGTGCAAGCTTGAGAAGATTGATTTTTGTCTCAAAATCAGTTATGAAATTGTGGTAGAGCTGGATTAGCGCATCCCCAGCCTGATCAGAATAACAAACAAAGGAATTAGATACAATCTTGGAAAAGAGAAGTGAAAGGGTTAAGAAAAGGAAAAGAAAGAGAAGAAATTAAAAGAAATGAAAAATCGATAAGCTTCTCCATAGGAGGAGACGAACTGTTAATCTGCTAGCCATCCCTTCAGATGTATTTAAGCCCAATAACTAACAGAGAGAACAAAAACATGAGAGATTACATAGTACCTTAAGCAAAATAAATATACTTTTTAGTTCTTCCGATTTTCTCCTAGTATTAACTTTGAAAAGTTCTCGCTTTCAGATATGATTTTTTCATTTGTAATCTCTCCACAAGAGTTTATACAACTATCAACTTTCCATCTATTTGTCTTGGCCAATACCAGCTTCACAGCTACGAGGTATTATTGCCTTAAGATTTTTCAGTTCGTATGTAGTTTCCGGCACCTCTTGCAAGCCTCAAAAACAACTCTCACGAGCTCGAAATAAATCATGAACTCTCATCTAAGCTTGACAAATTAATTATAACAAAGGAACATTGACATGTTTGTTCATCCAATAAGACTTCACCCTCGGACCAATCACGACTCACTTATGTATACATATACATATATACACACATACATACACATATATGTAAAACCCAATCCCATGAAGAAACTAAAGATAGCAAAACCCTAATACTCGAAATCGCTGACGAAGGGTATAAAACCCAACCCCCATTCCAACACCCCAAAGTCAAAACCCAAGTTTCCCGAAATCAAGCAAACTCCCTAACGTCTACAAATCAGAAATGAAAAGCAAAACACAAAATCCCCAAATCATACAATTCAACTGAACAAAAAGGGGAAAACAGTCCGTAACAAAATCCAAAAGTAAATTCACATGCAGAGAAGATATATGAACCTGAAATACAGCTAGGGCAGCGAATTGTTCGAGCTTGAGCGTGAGCTGGTGCCATAGCTTCCTCTGGTACAGATCTGAAAGCGTAGTGTACCACTCGGAAAGCTCCGGGTGCGCATTCCGCAGGGTCTCCAAATACTGAAGCGCCGCCATCGATTATTCCCTCCGCCGTCCAACAAACACGACAAACGGTGCTCACCGGTGAGGAATTCTAGAGAGAGAGAGGGAGAAGAGAGAGAGAGAGAGAGAGGAAGAGGATGGAGATTTGTATCTATAGTGTATATTTTAAATGTATACCTTCTCGAATTTTCACTATGTTACATTTGAGTTTTCTTTTCGCCAAAGAAAGGAATAAATGGGCCCGATAATGGGCCCGGCCCAACAATCAAAATACTAATTTTCAAAATAAAATGCAATTTGGATTAAATTTTAAATATTAGAATAAAATAAATCATTTTGTGTGATTTTTTGTTCAAATGGATTGAAATTACTTTGATCAAATTATAGTGCATTTCTTATTTATATTTGTCTCCAAGTCATTTGGAAAAATAAAAATGTTAAAATAAAACAAAACCCGTTTTCAAAGCCATATTGACCGAAAGCTTCGATTTTTTTCGAAAAATAAAAGCACAAAATAAGGAATATTCTCATTAAATCAAGAACATGAATCCATACCACAAACTTATATATATAATGTCAAAAATAAACAAGGCTACAAAATGCAGAACCATAGACAAACTTTACACAAGTGTATATAATACACACACTCAAATATATATATATATATATATATATATATATATATATATATATATGAGGAGTTGCTTGAATGGTGTGATCAGGTGTTGAAGCTTACACCAGAAGCATTAACCTCTTCGAGCAATTTAAGGATGTTATGTTCGGGTGCACTGACAGAAGGCAAAATAACTCGGTTTTGGGCCCGAGCTTTCGTTCGAGGAGTCTGGGGTTCGACGACGGGGGTTTGCTCTTCCGCTTGCATGACCACCGTACTATCTGCAGGCCTCCTTTGCGCCCCTGAAGATACTCTTTCTTTCCATATTCTTCCATCCTTATCGAATCAAGCGAACCAAAATTCAGATAAAAAAAAATATACTAAATCGGTAATATTCAGTAACATAATAAATAGATAAACACACAAGTATAACTGTATAAGACATTCTTTCGTACAAAAAATAATGGATCACAACAATATATATACAGTAGAACCTCGATAAATTAATAACCTCGCTTAAATAATAATTTCTTCTGGTCTCGACTCGATGAAAACGTACTAAATTTTTTAGTGCAACAATTTAATATTTTGCGAAATCAATAGAATTTTGCTAGTCCCGACTGTATTAATTTATAGAGGTTTAACTGTGTATAAGAAAAAAATATTATTGTATGACGATGAATGAGTAAAATCCGGTGCGAGCTGCACTAAAATCGAGCCGTAAAAAAAAAACTTTCGACTTTGGGATTTTTCAATTAACTTTACAATGAAGAAGATTAAAATATCGGGGAATCTGTTTAGTCTCTCGATCGATATCTCACAAACTTACGTATAACAAGATTTCTATAGAGTTGAAAATAAAATGATATAATATGATTAGATTAAAACTTACGTTAAGAATGGAAGGCTCGGGTAAAGGACACTGGATAGGCTGATCGAAGTCGAGTGGCTCGGTGGGGTATTCGACCGGTTTGAACTCGACTGCGATTTCGTTCCCATGTGTTGCAGGTGCTGCTATGGCGGTGGTGGTGGTGGTACTAGTGTTTGTCGAATCCGAAGTAGGAGGCAATGTTTCCCTCTCATCCTTTACATCAAGAAAAACGCAACATAAGCGATTATCAAGAATCCCCTTTTACTACTTCTTGATCACAGAATACAACAAAAAAGCGAAGGAATTCCGTAAAATTATCGATAAATGTAGTTCGATTTAGCCAATCAAGAAACACACACACACACACACACACACACACACACACTCAACTTGATCTAATATGGATATCCATGTCATGTATTTATTAGACTACCAATTTCACTTGAAATAACAAACAAATCAACAAATCCAAAGAATTAATTTCACAATAATTAATATACAGAAACAAACAAAAAAACCCTTATTCAGGAACCAATTTGAAGAAGTGAAAAAATTAGGTATAGGGAAAAAGGGGGAGATGGGGCGGCTTACAATAGCACTTTGAGTGCGACGATGACTACCCCTCACGGAAAATCTTGAGAAAATTCCCACCATTTTTCAGTCCCCAACCAAAAAGAAAGAAAAAGAACCCTTTTCACAGTTTCTCTCTCTAGAATTGAGGGGGAGAGAGAGAGAGAGAGAGAGATTTTGATAAGCTTAAAACCTGGGTTGTAGTTTGGTTGAGTGTCGGGATTCCATTTGTATAATTAAAGTTTAGGCAACTGTATTATTATTTATTAGGTATCATTGGACATTGGTACTGTTGTATATAGATTTTCTACTACTATTGGTAATTCTTGAACGAACCATGGAAAGAAGATGAAATGACCTAAAAACCCAATCTTGCTAGGGAAATTACGCGCGGTAACTCATCAACTATCAAACAAATGGAATCTTCTACGTATTCTCCGCCTTACGCTATTTGAGCCCCATATTTTGAAATAAGATAATCATAAGATGTGTCTTTTAGCTTATAAATATCAGATTGAGGTATATCAGTAACTATATTTTTGTACAAAACGAATATAAACTAAAGAACATTCCATAAAATGTAGATGATTTCGTTGATCTGATACGATAAGGATGGACGTGAGTATAAACTAAATAACATTCCATAAAATGTAGAAGATTTCGTTAATCTGATACGATAAAGATGGACGTGTATAAAAATTCATTGTTGAGGGGTGTCTATAATTACCCAAATATTATACCCAAATAGAAGAGGAGTAGTTTACCCTAGTAATAATAATACTTGAGGAATAGAAGTTGCCTGTTGCCATGTGCATTATTATCGTATGTAAGAAGACGACGACTTTTATTAGGTTTGACTGTGACCACAACATTTAAAATTGTATTTCACAAAAAAAAAAAAAAAAAAAAATTAGCATCTACAAAATCGAAATAGGAAAAGAAAAGACTTCAAAGAACATATCATAAATCAAATCTTGATTTCATAGTTTAAAAACAAATACAGTGGAGGAAAACAAAAACGAGAAAGAAAAACAAAAGGCCACATTTTAAACAATATTCATAGTTGTGCTTACAATCTCTTTCACAGCAGCCACAAATAAATATAAATTCTGCCAGAAAGACACCCTTGTAATAAATTAAAAAAAACATAGATCTTCCTCTATATTATAGAAAAGCTACCTGCAATTAATCATTGTCCTTTGCCCCGGTTTTACTACTAAATCTGCAAAGATCTTAACTCGTAAATGTTCGGTGTAAATAAATTGCTCAAGCATTGCTTTCCTGAAACAACCCTTGAAATCAATCTTCGTCGTCAGAATTATCGAACTTAATTTTTGTGGCTTTGGGAGCATTAACATCAATTTCTTTGAAATGTGCACCGTATAACTTGGATTCCTGCACAAAGTTGATAACCAGAAGAGTAATTACAACATTGCCCCTATTAAACGTATTTTGATCACTTGATGAAGGAATATGGCTTACTTTCTTCTTGACGTGAGTCCCGAATTTCGTTAATGATTCAGGTACGACCTGATTAGCTTCCCTAAGAACGTTTACCAACTCACCAGCAAGTCCCTGGGAAATAATTAACGACAAACGATTCTGAATTTCTGATGTATAAAATAAATAATGAAATTTAAAGAAGAAAAACGAACATTTACTACTCTGAGAATTGAACATACCTTGTTTTCTTTGGTAAAGAAAGTGTGAGCAACTCCCTTCTTACCAGCTCTACCAGTTCGACCGATTCTGTGAACGTAATCCTCTGTTGTGAGAGGGAAACTATAATTTATGACAACTTCAACATCAGGAATATCCAATCCTCGAGCAGCAACATCAGTTGCTATCTGCATAAACACACGAGCTAGCCTTCATGAAATTGTCAACAAAGGTTGAAGAATGTTCATCAATAAATTAGAGCTGCAAGCATAAGCCTCTCCAAAATGACAGCCTATTTCTTTACCTTGAAATTAGCATTATACGTACAATAAGTAAAAACAACTATGAAACAGTTCATGTGTGTGTGTGTGAGAGAGAGACATTTGATTATTGTATCCCGCAAATGGGAAAGTAGAATGAGTTGCCTAATAAAGATAAGCATACAAAGTAGCAAAGAGGCGAATGGAAGGACTGTCCTAAAAATAAATTAATAGACCAGGTACTGAGGCGACAAAGGGAGACCAACAGATAGTTATGGCACCACAATGGTCAAATTTACATAGGAACAGTATGAAGAGACATTAAACAGTTGCTATAACCAACAAGTGTAGCAAAATTTGAGTTAAAATGTGAAAGTATTAGGGCGTACTTACCAATAGAGGGCACGATCCGTCCTTAAACTGCGACAATGCCTGGTTTCTGGCAGTTTGTGCTTTATCACCACTTATAGAGACAGCTTTCCAGCCCCTGGCAATCCGAAAACAAAACAGACAAGGTTGATTGATGCTACAATGATCTATAAATGGCAAGTCTCAACGGCCACGTGCAGATGATAGCTGGGCATCAAAGATAGCAGGGGAATTAAATGAGAATGGGAAACTACCTTCTCTGAAGCATATTCTCCACCCTGGATGCTTCTTTCTTGTATAAAACAAAAACCAATACTCTATTCCTGCAAAAGATTGCAACTTCCAGTTAGAAAAACTTGGCAAACATTCTGAAACACAGACGTAATAAAATATTCATAAATGCTTTGTCCTGTAGGATAATGCCAAGTTCCAAACATGACACGAGCCCACACAAAAGCTATAAACTCAAATCCAACAATTGTGTTAGCATGCATTCAGGTAAAGGGACTTCGTAAATATTCAAAATCAAGTACATATATTTAACCAGCACATACTTTCTTGACTTGTGGTACTTCTCTAGCAAAACCTGCAACCGTTCGTCACGTGCTCGGTCCTCCAAGACCTGCAATCTCACGGTTAATGAACATCTTCTGACAATGCAAACTAATAATTAGGCAATACCAAATCATGTTAATTGTTCACTGATTTCATTGATCAAACTATACCTCCACTATTTGCATGACATCATGGTTAGCAGCTAAATCTTCTGAACCGACGACCACCTGAAACATATATAGATTTCAAATGAAGTGGGTGGAAGAAAGTAGGCACTAGGCAGTAATGGTAACTCCAATAGATGATCCATACCTTAACTGGGGAGGGATCCATAAATTCTTGAGCTAATTGATGCACAGCTGGAGGCCATGTTGCACTGAACATTACCATCTGGCGAACTGCACAGCGTATAACATGAAATTTAATTACAGTAGTACTTATTGGTAGGAGCAATGAAAGATTTGTGCCCCCTTTTTCAGTGCAAAAGGAACTTTCAAAATGGATAAAGATGTTTTTACAAATAAAATTAACAGGAAATAGAACCTACGAACAAGTGGAAATATTTCAATTTTAACAAAATAAAGAAAGAACAGGAGACTCAACATAAAACAATGCTATCAAAGTTCAAAATCATACCAGAGCATGTTTGACTTAATATTGAGCGAACCTCAGGTTCAAATCCCATGTCAAGCATCCGATCAGCCTCGTCTAGGACCTAAACATAAATCACAATTCGTAACATTTGTTGAATACAGATTAGATGTTGTACAGGCATTTTAATTCGCATCTCACAATTGAATCCATAAACCAGTTTTAACCAACAAATCATATGACCAGATCAGCCCACAGTTCACCCACACAAATGTCAATCTTAAAACCCTAGATTAACAAACTACCAGAAGATCAAAAAACAAAGACCAAAAAGTGAAGTAAAATAATTGGTTGGCAGAAACTTGTTGAAACAAAGAATTCACCTCAATTAAACAACATACAAAAACCTAAGCAACGAAAGAGGACAGCAGCACATACAATTCATTCAGAACAACAGTCGTTTATTCCCTATACAATAGAGAGGCAAATAGCTACTTACCACGAAAGACACCTCCTTTAGAAGGCACACTCCCATTTCCATTAAGTCCTTCAAACGACCAGGGGTCCCAATAACAACCTCCTGTGTATAGCCAAAAAAAAAAAAGAGTCTTGAGGTGTTGATGCATATTGACTGAATCGAATTCAAGCCCAAGCTGGTCCGAATCATAGATATAATACAAAAATAAACAAACACTAGAATTTGGATGATCAATTATGAAAACCAACTCCAATGAAGGAGTCACATGTTATGTTATAGACAGCATAAGTCAAATTTGAAGAGCATATATATCTGTCTTCTAACTATGTGAGAAAGCAATAGTATGCCACGACTAAGTTTTCCATTAGCAAATCAAATGCCAAATCGAAACTTATCTTTGAGCTCGAGATGATGGAAAACTTACCACACCAGACTTTAGTGAAGATATTTGGGGTCCTTTAGAAGCTCCTCCGTAAATACAAACTGACCGGACTCCGCAAGGCTTTCCAGAATCACAAAGAACATCTGAAATCTAAAACAGTTATGTGTCAGTCTATATCATTCATAAAGCTTCAATCGGCATAATGGAAAAGCCAAATAACAGTGGAATATGTGCAGATAGAACAAAACCAAAATACACACAAGAGTGTAATCAACGAATCGAGAACATACTTGTTGAGCTAGCTCCCTCGTAGGCGATAGAACAAGGCAAAGCGGATTCGCTCTCTTCACGTTTTTACCCATTCGCTTGCTCAACACGTGCATTATAGCAGGAATACCAAATGCAAGTGTCTTACCTGACCAACCCAACAACACACATTATTTTTCTACAAGGAAAGCTCACATCATAAAACAAATATCAAGCAATACTAAATCAAAAAGGAATAAAGAAAAAAGAATTACCAGACCCAGTGGCTGCAATTCCGATAAAATCACGGCCATCGAGGAGAAACGGCCACGAA
Organism: Erythranthe guttata; assembly: GCF_056151865.1. NCBI lineage: Eukaryota > Viridiplantae > Streptophyta > Magnoliopsida > Lamiales > Phrymaceae > Erythranthe > Erythranthe guttata. The sequence goes on from NC_142537.1 coordinate 16,945,850, forward strand.
TGCGATTGAATTGGGGACGGTTTATCGAATGTCTTGCAGCATTCCAACACATCACTAGGGAGCCCGGACTCTGCAAACGAATCCAACGCCTTGTATTTCGATTCGTTCACATTCTTCCCCGATACAACAACGCCGCTGCTTCCGATTACCTCCTCCACCGCGTTCTCCTTAACAGGCGCAATCTCATTTGCTTCTCCCTCCTCTTTCTCTTTCTTCTTCTTCTTCTTCGATTGTTTCACCGACCCGTTACTCGCGGTAACTTCTTCTCCCCCCTCCAATTTGTCCTTTTTCGACCTTTTGGCAGAAATCTCAGCTGAACCGTTCGCGGCTGCTTCATTTCCCTCTGTGGCGGCGGTGGCGAATTCAGCATCCGTTTCTTCGAGCTTCCTCTTGTCCTTGCTCTTGCGCTTTTTCTGGAACTTGGTGTCGCCGGAATCAATGGCGTTCATGGCTTCTGCTTCGGCTTTCTGATTCTTTTGGCCGCCCATTTTGCTGAGAAGATACCAAAACCCTAGAGAGAGAAAACGGTGAGCGGTTGTTTTAAGGGTTTTGTGGGTCGCGGCAAATGTGACGACACTCGAAATTAACTCTTTGTAGGCAGGCACAATAATGAAAATGTATTGCATTTAACACCCATAAAAATGAATTAGTTATATATTTTGCATCCTTGAAATTTACTATTTTATCATTTTACCCCTATAAAACAAATGGTTATCATTTTGCACCATGTATATACAATAAATCATTCTCAATGTGTCCGGATTGAATTTTATAATTTATAAATTTTTATTGTAATTTGTGAAAATATTTGTTGTAATTGTTTTTATATAAGAAAATGGCTAAAGGAGAAATATTTTTTAAATCGACACTTTGCAGTTTGCATCATTAAATACGTTGAGAAACAAAAATAGCGTAACTGAATATATCAATTTATTTTTACTTGTTCCGCTAAACGTACCTTTCGTATAATTTCGTGATAAAAAATTAGTAAGACTTTATTTTGAATTAGAAAATATAAGTTTTTGAAGTCATTCTATTATAATGTTTTTTTATAATATTTTTTTATAAGAAAAAATATTGCATATTGTAGTTTAGAATTTCGGAAACTACCAAAAAATAGTAAAATACCACTAAAAAGATTATTTTAATGAACTTATATAAATACAATACTGGCGTGCATCGGGACGAATCCCATATTTCCTTTTTTTTTCCTCAACCAATCGGCCTTTACAAATAAAATAATAATTTAAGGTCTCGTTTGGTTGGGGAGATTAGCCATGATTAACTTAATAAGTTGACTTAGTTTGATATTTGATATTCTCAATAACTCGTCGGGTCGATGCACAAATATTGTGTTATCATAGTTTATCTTGCTTTTTATGCATGTTTTTTATTGCAATTTTCAACGTCCGGTAATATAAATGGGTTTTACTAGATTATTTAAATTTATCTTGGCTAATCTTTTCTTGTCAACAAAACGAGACCTAAATATACAAAATAAGAAATACAAACACTTAAATCACTAAATAATTTAAAATATTGGTTACATATTGATTTTGTTTTTCCAATATTAAAATCTCACAAAAAATAAATGCCCGTGCATTTTTCCATTACATATATAATTGAAGTGTGGAATTTGCTAATATAAGAAAATATAGGGTGAAAACCGCCAACCTATCATTTGTGGCGTTCAAAATGCAATTGATGCAAAAATTCAAACAACTTATGTTTAAAGGCTTAATTTCATTTTGCACCCCTGAAATTGAGTATTTTGACACTTTGCATAATTGAAAATAATAATAGCGTTTTGCACCCTCAAAACACAATAAATCATTCAATGTACTATGAATTTAATAATAACGGCAATTTCATTTGTTATTGGTTTTTTTTTTTTTTGGGCATGCAAAGTAACAAATTAAATTATTATTTTCTTCAACTTCCAACCTAATTTTGAGCTCACAAAGTGCAAAAAAGTAAGAAATCACACCGAATTATTGAAAAAGAATATCTTACAACAAAATAAAATAAACTTTTATCACTAAATTATTCGTTTATAGATATTTACTGTAACTAGTGGAAATATTAGGTAAAAAATGAAAGAAAATATGATTTTTCAGATAACTTGATAACAAAATAGTTGAAGAATTTTTTTCGTAAAATATTTATTTGTGATAAATAAAAATATAATTTCTAAATATGTTGATGAAATGTATTTTTATTATTGCACTTTATAATTTCAAAATGATTGACGAAAAAAATTGATTTGACATTTGTCCTCCTAGAAAAAAAACCCAAAAAAATATTAAATTACTTCTATTAGCTTTAAAAAATTAATTGGGATGCATGGTGCATAATTTATTGTATTTTGAGAGTGCAAAATGCTATTAATTTATTTCGAAGATGCAAAAACTCATCATATTTCGGTAATTACTTTACAACACCTTCAACTATGAATCTTCTTACACATTCATCCTTATCATGTCAAATTTAGTGGAATATTATCCCTGTTGCTCCCGTTTTATTCCATTCGAGCTCCACAATTTGAAACGAGATGAACCCGAAATCAATATCCATTTACGGTAACCGTCTTCTCAATTTACATGGATTCTGCTGCCTATTTTCTAGACTATATTTTTGCGTTTTCAAATCTTCTGTGGTTTTTCAGTGATTACTGATTAGTGATGTTGGGGTTTAATTTGGGGGTTATATTTATTTAATTTTCATGTGATTATAGATCCGAGAAATAAGGCGTGATTAAATTTGAAAAAAATATATATTTATATTTTGATGTGAATTGTTTGCATTTGTTTGTAGAATATTATTTGAATTACCTAAACCTAATCATCTGTTGTAGTAATTATTCATAAACAAGTATGGTAATATAATTTCGATTTCTCACTTAAATACTGTATCAAGAATCATAAGAACATCTAATTTGGAGTTAGGTTTATGGATTTGTGATTCACTCATCTGAATTTGGGGGTTTTCATTCCTAGGTTATATAGATTCTGCAGGGTTTAAGAGATTTCACTACACACACATTCCACACATTTCAGTGTGTGAATATGAATATTACTCTCAAACACGATTATCGATTTTCTAGCATTTGTCGACTCGAAGATGTGTTAGAGAATTTCTCAGTTCATGTATATGGTCTACGTGTATTATATTATGATAAGCATCATTTGAATTGATTCACAAAGTCAATGAGAGATCCCTTCCTTGAGTTGACTTTCGTATATCTATATTTTTATTTTTATTCCGATTTTTTCGTTATCAAAAATGAATTAATTATGCCTGAGATATTACCACCTTGTTAATGACGTGCAGAATGGTGATGGTGCAGGTACTTGGTCAAAGTCACACATTCTTAAATTAGTTGCAAATAAACGGGGGTTTGGCCAAATCCATGGAGCCGATTTTTTGCTAAGTTGTAACCATTTCTACAACTGTATCGAATTTTATAATATACATACATTTTTGCGTAATTTTTTGTGTTTCGGAATCCGATGAAGGCGCAAGAACTTGCTGCATTGGAAGCAGATTTGAACAGGAGAGAAACGGTCGGTTTATTTCTCGTCTGACTTTACGCTGTTGATTAGAAGTTATGTTGGAAATTGATGCATCTGTGTTGAATCTTGGTTTATTTCATTCCTTCGTTTTTTTATGTTTTTTATGCTCTTCTCGTAATCGGAAAGAGTAGTAATCCGTACATATTTATTCATCTGCTCTGTTCATATACGATGATGTTCTTATGTTAGATGATGGTCAACTATGGAAAAAAAAGCATTGCATTGAAATATTTATCGGTTTTACTTTAGCCTGTTTTCATTTACGAATTTTATGACTGTAAATTGTAATCGATTCTCGTTGATTTCAGGACATTCGACGTAGGGAAGAAGCTGTTTCAGGGGGTAAGCTTCGTTCTTGGACTATTTGTCGTGTTCCGATTTATTTTGCTTTTAACTTTTTTTTTTCGTCATTCCTCTGCTTCAGCTGTAGTTCGGACGGATAAACGAAATTGGCCCCCGTGTTTCCCCATTATTCACCACGACATAGCCAAAGAAATCCCGATTCATGCTCAGAAGCTGCAGTATCTCGCCTTTCTAACTTGGCTAGGTTGTGTATTATATGGTGTTCTCTTGTTTATTTAAGAATCGATATTCGTCGTGTCGTGTCTGAAAATTTAAGTTACGTTTATCGTCACAGGCATTGTTCTTTGCCTCGTGTTCAATGTTGTCGCCATCACTGTTTGTTGGATAAAGGGCGGCGGTAAGTTCCTTTTGTTCGGCATTTTTTTTCCTTCCGTTTTCCGATCTCTCGTCAAAGTCAACGAAGGTGCCATGTTTTTGTAGGGGTCAAGATTTTCTTCCTTGCAATAATCTATGCCTTCATCGGATGCCCGCTTTCGTACGTACTATGGTACAAACCTTTGTATAACGCGATGAGGTACGTCTGTATGCACAATTATTCTCCGTACGATCTCGTCTCGGGTATTACTATGATTCTTTGTATTAACGGCAGTTTCTCCGATATTCAGGACTGATAGTGCCTTGAGATTCGGCTGGTTTTTCATGTTCTATTTGGTACGTTTAATTTTCGTCGTTGAATATTTAAAAAAAAAATATCGACTAAGGCGTAACCGTTAACTCAATTTCACTGTGCAGCTTCATATTGCTTTTTGCATATTCGCTGCAATTGCACCGCCGGTTATCTTTCGCGGAAAATCATTAACGTAAGTTTGAATTAACTCGTCTTTATGAACCGAATGTGTTTTCTTTTTTCACTTTATCGACTAATGTTTACCGTTTTTTTTCTTGGTATTAGGGGCATCCTTGCTGCAATTGATGTCTTCTCCGACAGTGCGTTTGTCGGGGTGAGTGTTACTATTGATGCTTATACGTGTATAGTAGAACCTCGATAAACTGTTAACCTCGTTTAAATAATAATTTATGTCGGTCCCGACTCGGTGAAAACGTATAAAACTATTATTTCGATAATTTAATATTTGGCGAAATTAATAGAATTCTGCTAGTCCCGACTGTATTAACTTTATATGAATACAGTTAAACCTTTATAAATTAATACAGACGAGACTAGGAAAATTCTATTAATTTAGTGAATTGTTAAATTATCGACTTAATAATATAACACGTTTTCACCGAGTCGGGACCAAGAAAAAATATTAATTTTATCGAGGTTAATAATTTATCGAGTATTAATTTAATGCAGATTTTTTACTTGGTTGGATTTGGATTGTTCTGTTTGGAATCGCTGTTGAGCTTCTGGGTACTCCAGGTTAGAGAATTAATAACTGCATTTTTTTAGTTAGTAAAAGTTTTTATTTGCATTTATTGTCTTAAAGTTCGGGAAAAGTGTACTTTTAGTCCCTTTAGTTTACCTGGATTTCATTATTGGCCTTCCTCATTGTTTACAAAAAACAGATTTAGTCTCTCATGTTTTAAAAATTCAACATTGTTAGTTATTTCTGCCAATTTTCCGATACTACTGACGGAATCAATCATGTGCTGATCAATGCCTTAACTGAAGGACTAACTATAAATCGACGGAAATGATCAGGAGCGTTTAATTATTGAAACACGAGGGAGTAAATGTGTCTTTTTGTGAACACGAGGACCAAATGTGAAATCGTTTACAAACTTGAGGGATGAAAACTGTAAATTTCTCCTTAAAATTCTGATGTAGTTCGTATGTAATGTGACTAGGGCTGGAAATTGAACAATACATGAATTCTACTTGGACGTATATTTTCGAAAATATTTTTGAAAATGTTGATTTTAGTCCTGAAAATTATATAATAATATCAATATTATATGTAATTTATAATGTGGTTTTTTTTTCTAATCTATTTTTGTTGAATTTTTTTTTTATCTCTTTTGCAGAAAATATATTCGTTTATTCGGGGGAACAAATAATTCTGCAAATTTCATTGAGATGAGTTGCCCAAGTACATATTTTTCCCCTCGAGTGAGTTTGCGTGAAGTTATTCGTTTTTTTAGGTGATTTTTTGTTTTGATGATTCATTTTATTTAATATGTTAATTATCATAGGGTGGCTGAATTGTGCATTATAATTTCTCTTTGGGTAATGTATTGATATATTTTTTTCTTAGTAATTAGGATTTGTTACTTAATGTTTTTATTTTTTAATACTTTTTTTCATTAATAAAAAGAGTGCTAATGGTGTTTATATTTTGTTGATTGGCAATTTTACACATGAGTGTAGGACCATCGGATTTCTAAATTGTTCGAAGATGTTACGCTCGTCACTCGGTGTATTTCATCGAGTTATATTTTATGTATACGTGTATAAATTCTTACCTATATGTGCAACGTCCGCATTTCTATTGATACAAGAGCGTGATAAAAATAGAGATTACAAAATTGGCAAGTGATTAGAGAGTTGTTACGCACATAGTAATTATAATTACAGAATTGTCACTCGCCAATTAATTTTTGAAGTTAAACTGGCACTCAACATCGTAATTATAGAATTGTCTCTCAACAAATAATTACAAAACCGCCATTGACAGTAATTATAAAAGTATCACTCACCAAGCAATTACAAAATTGTTATTCATCATCAAATAATTACAGAACTGTCATTCAACAGCAATTAGAGAACTACCACTCAACAAATAATTATGTAACTGCCACTCAACAAATAATTACACAACCGCCACTCAACAATAATATGAACTTGTTTGGTCTTATTTTCAAAATAAATTCATAAAATATTTGAATAACGAGCTTAAAAGCTATTCTTTACATTTAAAAAAAAAAAAAAAAAAAAAAACTTAAAACATATTACGATGGTTTTGAAAGTCAAAATTTCAATAGGATCACAACAAAAAGGTCCATACTAGTTTACCATGGCACTCATCCACACACAAACAAACCCCTCACCCTCACAACCCTCATCTCTTACCAATCCATCATCCTCTTGCCACGTGGCACATAATATCCAAACTTCAACACATGACCACCAACCCTTTCTCCATCCCTACTTTTAATCACAAACACATCATCCATCTCCTTATCAAAATATTTCACCATTTTATTTAATCATAAATAATAATAATAACACTAATTATTATTATTAGATAAAATCAATTGTAAAACGAGTTAACCCAGATAATTTAAAACCATGAATTTAAAACTCCAAACTCCAATTTTTCAATCAAAATAATAATTTTTGAATTTGTGTATAAAACCCCAATAAAAAGTGACACGTCACACTCCCCCTCATCTAAACCAAACAGGCTTTTCTGTCCAACTAAACTGCCACCTGTATTTTACTCTCACTATAGCCTCTTCTTTTATTTTTTTATTTATCCTCACACTCTTTTTTATTTCTTTCCAATTTTTTTTTTTTTATATAATAATTTAATTTCATTAAAAAAAATTAAATGTCCTCAAAACAATTTAAAATAAAAAAATAAAAAAATAAAAAAAATCCCAATAACATCACTCCCACACCACTCCATTCCTAGCTTCATCTCTCTAAACACACACTTCTAGAGAGAGAAACAAGAGAGAGAGAGAAACAACAATGGCGGTCTGTACTGTGTACACAGTCCAATCACTCAACTCAACCTACTCAATCTCCACCACACCGGCGAAGAAAAACAACTTGCTGGGTTTCAACCAGAAGCAGGCCGTCGTTTTCTACAGCCGGAAAACCACCACCACCGCCGGCAGAAGCGGCAGAACCGTGATATCATGCTCCGCCGCGGACAAGACAATCGTGATTGGGCTGGCGGCGGACTCGGGGTGCGGGAAGAGCACGTTCATGCGGCGGCTGACGAGCGTATTCGGCGGCGCCGCCGAGCCACCGAAGGGCGGGAACCCCGACTCGAACACACTGATCAGCGACACCACCACCGTGATTTGTCTCGACGACTACCACTCACTGGACAGAACCGGACGGAAGGAAAAGGGGGTAACCGCACTGGACCCGAGAGCCAATGATTTCGATCTCATGTACGAACAGGTTAAAGCGATTAAAGACGGCGTCGCCGTCGACAAACCGATTTATAACCACGTCTCCGGTCTGTTGGACCCGCCGGAGCTGATTAAACCGCCCAAGATTCTCGTTATTGAAGGATTACATCCAATGTAAGTACAGTGTGTGTTAATTAATTATTTTATTTATTATTGCATGCATAGTAGAGAAAAAAGAAGGGCTATCTTTAATTCTATGGTTGAGGAGTGAAGAAGATTGTCCACGTCATCATTTATTTTCTGCTGACCTGTTTGACACGTGGCCATTTGACACGTTATGGGCCATGCACTCTTTATCACTTGTCTTTTTTTTTTTTTTTTTTTTTGTTATATATATAGATATACATATTTAAAAATAAAATTCTATTACGAATCGAGAAAACAAGGGAGATGCATGGTTTGAACCATAGACCTCTACTCTAATAAAATTGAACCTGTTGGGATGAAATTCGATACTAAAAATGAATTTCACCGGTCTTCGATACTAAACTCGAACACATTTTTTTAATTTTTAGGAATATTTATATATAGTACTATAGCCTCTGTAGCACGGAAACTTTAACTTCTCAGCGTTTTCGCGTTACGGAAAGTTTTGTGTCGGAAACTCGAAAGCACCAGTCGGACACCTTATGGGTCATTTTGCAATTTTTAAAAAGTTAGAAACATGCTTGAATAGCAATTTTTCAAATATTTTTGTTGTTTCTCAAATTATTCACATAATTTAATGATCAGTTCCAAATTAATAGTTGATGTAAAATTTATTTTCAATATGTTTGTATAAAAATATATAAAAAGAATTTATATGTAAATAAAAACTTATATATGTTTATATAGAATATTTATAAATACACCCCTATACTTTAAATATTTACACGGTTCCCCTAAGTTCGCGTATATCCATTTTGTAAAAATGCTGTTTCCCCGTATTCTTTTCCCTCGTATCGCCGTTTCTGTGTCCATGCTACATAGACTATAACATAATAATACTCTTACAAAAAATATATTTTTATTTAAACAAATAGTTGTATTATATATTTTTTGAATATTTTGTTAATTATATGTGAGGCTTCTGTATATAATAGGTACGATTCACGAGTAAGAGATCTTTTGGACTTCAGTATTTACCTGGACATCAGCAATGAAGTTAAATTCGCTTGGAAAATTCAGGTAAATTAATTTATTTTTATCTATATATATTTATTTAATTTGAAAATAATATTGGTAATTATAAATTTAATCTGATTAATTTAATTATATGTTGGATGGAAATGAAGAGGGACATGGCTGAAAGAGGACACAGCCTTGAAAGCATCAAAGCTAGTATTGAAGCCCGAAAACCAGATTTTGATGCTTACATTGGTAACTTTTTATCTTTCCCTTACCTCAATCTCGATCACGGGGCCGAAATCGGAATAAAATTCCTCGATTCCGTCTTTTTTCTCCAATAATTTCAATTTTTCGACTTTGAAAATTAAAATTACCATCGAAATCAAAATTATTTACGATCGGAATTTAATTCAATTTTTTTTTTTGAGAAATCAAAATAAAAATTCCAAATTTCGCCGATTTCAATCTGAAAACCCCACATTATAATATATTTTATTTTCTCGTTGATTTCCGACTTCTAATTTTTTGCCGAATTAGTTCATCACTTTTACAAGAATACAAAATCCTAATATTTTTCAAGAAAATGCTAATTCTGATCAGATACGTCCGATTTCCATTCCTAACCTCATCCGAAACACAAAAAACACACACTAAAATTTGAACAAAAATGGCAACATTTTTTCCTAACGATTTCCGATTTCTGATTTTTCGCCGAATTAGTTTTTCACTTTGAGAAAATGCTAATTCAGAACGGCCGATACGTCCGAATTTACATTCCTAACCTCGTTTTGTTTGCAGATCCACAGAAGCAATACGCAGACGCAGTGATAGAAGTATTGCCAACACAGCTAATTCCAGATGACAATGAAGGCAAAGTTCTAAGAGTGAGATTGATTATGAAAGAAGGTATTAAATTTTTCAATCCCGTTTACCTTTTCGACGAAGGCTCCACTATTTCGTGGGTCCCGTGTGGACGGAAATTGACTTGCTCTTACCCCGGCATCAAATTCACCTACGGCCCCGATACTTACTACGGCAACGAGGTATACTCCACAATTTGCGTCTTTTTTCTTTAACTGCGTTTGGATTGAAGAATTTAGATTCGAAATGAGACAATTAGTCCAAATTATATGAATTTGAAAGCCAACGCCACGACTCGAAACGAGAGCTAAGAATTTGAAATTAGTCATTAGTTCGGATAGAAATTCAACACGAGTGACACTGTGGGTGTATTTTGAACGGAAATTTTGAATTCCGAAACTTCCGATTCTGATTTTTTTTTACGGAATTGGAATACATATTAGATTCCGGGTTTCAATCTGATTTAATATTCAAAACTATTTCCGAAAATTTTGATAATTTTGTGAAAACAACACTTATAATTATCAATATTGTTTTGTATTTTGTATTAGAGTTACTTACAAAATTGGAATTTTCGAATTCCGCCCATTCCGACCCCAAAATTTCCAATTTTGGAACAAAAGTTTTTTTAATTCCAATTTCCAAAATTCTGATTCCCGATTTTTTCTTTCTGTAACAGGATTGGAATTACTTTCAACATAAAAAATAAAAATTGAAAATTTTCTGGAAATTCTTATTTAGATCCAATCCACCTGATTTCCATCCCTAGATTTATTACATTTAGCACCCATGTTTTGCACTCGTACCAAAATATTAGCAAAATCCTCCCTATAATTCAATTTTATTAGCAAACTACCCCCTAATATCACATCATTTAGGAGGTTGTATGCTAAAAAAAACGCATCATACGAGAAAACGCAATTAATTATACTTGTCGTTGTTCTTCGTATCTATAACAACAGGTCTCGGTATTGGAAATGGACGGGCAATTCGACAGACTGGACGAACTGATTTACGTGGAAAGCCACCTCAGCAACATATCCACCAAATTCTACGGTGAAATAACTCAGCAAATGTTGAAGCTTTCCGATTTCCCAGGCAGCAACAACGGCACCGGTCTTTTCCAAACAATCGTCGGCCTCAAAATCAGAGACCTTTACGAGCAGATCATCGCAACCCGAGCCGCTGCTCCATTGGAAGCTACAAAGGCCTGAAAAATAAAATTAATAAAAAATCGCACGTAATATCATAATATGAGACAGGCTCTTCGTCTGTCTAATTTTTTTTCTCTCTCCTCTCTCTCGTGTTGTTGTTGTTGTTATCAGTTGTGTGTTATAGATGAACATTGAACAGAGAAATTTCGACGTTTATTTGTATTTTTTTACGTTCGGTCGAACAAAAACTTTGTGGAGACTTTGTAACATAGAGAAACAAGAAGCACATAAAAAAAAAAAAGGATTATGTAATCGTCTTTGGCAAATACCGTTCCGACTCTGAATGTGATTTTAACTATTTTCGAGTTTGAATTTGCCAGAACTCGAAAAATGGAATTTGTGGTAGTTTGACTTAACTTTCTAATCCAACTTGAAAAGAATTATAGATGAATGAATGAATCAACTAACACTGTCACACCTTTGATGTTTTGAAATTCAATATACAACTAATTTGTACGTAACTTTATTACATGCCATCCAATTTAGTTGTTTCAAGTTGGATTAGAATGATAACTCAAAGGACTACAGTTTTTGTGTTCTGAATTTTTCCAAAATCAGCTAAAAAGGGTTAAAAATACCTTCGAACTGATAAACGATATTAATAAAATTAAAACGACATTTAACATTTCAATATTACAACATGTGTGCGAAGTTATAATAATTTATGATCCAATCATATCTTATTTTATTTTAAAACTCAAATCATGTTTGGCATGCCAAATTATATTTCGCATTTATTGTTAAAAAATAATTTATGCAATTATGCAATTGCATGTGTGAATCAAGACATTAAGACATGTTTGGCTAAACTTATAAATTGTTGATAAATTCTTGCGCTCGGTAAGTGTTTTAAGAGACGTAAGTTGTTACTTCTTATTTTTATAATTAATTTTTAGAATATTTGGATATTAAGCTTGTCTTCTTTATAATTAATTTATAAAGTATTTGAATAATGAGCTGTTACATCTTATGTGCTCTCCAACAACTTATTTTTTATTTTTTTAAATTTTAACATATTAAAAAAAAAATTAACATTTCAAAAGAGCTTACAGGCTCTAAAACATCTTATGAGCTTATTTTGTCAAAGATAAATAATAAATATCTATTAATTATGGAAAATGTAAATCATTACATTATGATATATTTAAATTAATGTCTTAAAATCTTGCTCATATTTTATGTTCACACTTTATTTATTTTCAAGTTGAGGTATTTATTCCAAACCCCATATCTTAAGATTGGAAGGCAAGTACAATTTAAAAGGTAATATTCTATAATTAATTATTTATTTTTTATATACACAATTAATCCAAAGAGAATATTCTCATTAAGCCAAAGTCACACAGCCCATGAAATGAGGGACTCTTCATAATCTATCTCACGCCACCTTTACACGGCGGAGCGCCGCCCCGGGAAGAAATTCATCAGACAAGAAAAGAATTCACTCACTAAAAGTCAAAAAGGAATCTCCAAACCCTAGAAAAAAAAAAGACTGTAAAAGAACTCCCCGGAAGCCTCGAGCATCTCCCTCCGCCACCTTTACTCTATTCCCTCCGCCGCCATTAAAACACACACACACACACACAAACTTTCGGACAAATCCAGAAGGAAACCCTCAAAACCCCAAAAGGGTTTTCAAATTTCACACACACACACACACTTTCAGACAAAAGTGAGAGATTAACCGACCTTTTCAAGAAAAGCCCACCAAGAAAATATTCTTTTCTTGAAACCCCACTTTTTTTTTTTTTTTTTTTTTTTTTTTTTTTTTTTATTTGAGACAATCTTGAACACCCCTTTTAATTCTTCCCAATTTCTGTTTCTTTTTTTTTTGTCTGAAAAAAAAAAAAAGAAAAAAAAATGGCAACCATAGCTGATATTGGGGTATCAGCACTAATAAACATACTGAGCATGTTAGCTTTCTTGATTGCGTTTGCTCTGCTTAGAATTCAGCCAATGAACGACAGAGTTTACTTTACCAAATGGTACATTGCCGGAAAAAGGAGCAGCCCTAGAAACAGAGGTGGTGGTGTGGTGGGCAAAATTGTCAATCTCAATTGCAAGACTTATCTCTCTTTCCTCAACTGGATTCCCCAAGCTCTCCAGATGTCTGAGTCCGAAATTATCGCCCACGCCGGCTTCGATTCGGCCGTGTTCTTGAGGATTTACTTACTTGGGTATATATTTTCAAGATTCCATTTTTCTTTAAATCTTTTTATTTTTATTTTTTTCTGTATAGTTTAGAATTTTTTTTCGTTATTGAATGGTTTTCGTGTTCTTGCAAACTTATGTGGTTTTTAGTTGCATTATTTTTCTGTCCGGTTTCGAGTGTTTGTGTGTTCGTATTCGTAAATACTTGCACGTTTTTCGATAATTGTTTCGAATTATGTGGTTTTTCGTGTTCTTACAAACTTGTGTGGTTTTTAGTTGCATTATTTTTCTGTCCGGTTTCGAGTGTTTGCGTGTTCCTATTCGTAAATACTTGCAAAATTCCATTATTTATTTATTAATATTTTTTCGATAATTGTTTTGAATTATTCTAGTTGTTGAAGGGTTCGTCGTGGTTTTTATAATTTTCGAAGAAGTTATAAACTTAAGTTGTTTCTACTTGCATATTTCGAATCCCTTTTTATTTACTAAGGTTATGTTGCTTTTTCGGTAATTACGTCGAGGAAGAATGAGAGAGAGGAGCAGGACATAAAGAATACTTTTTTGATGAAATGAAAAATAAAAATTGAAGAGAGGATTCAAATTTCGTTATCAAAATTGTGTTCGATCCTCGTGTCTCGTATTCGTCTTTCGGAGATTCTTACACATTTTGTTCTTTCCAACTTTTGACAGTTTGAAAATATTCGGACCAATAGCGGTTGTGGCACTCCTAGTTCTGATTCCGGTAAACGCTTCGGGCGGAACTTTATTTTTTCTGAGTCGTGACTTGGTTGTTAGCAACATCGACAAGCTCTCGATATCAAACGTTCGTCCAAAGTCTTATAAGTAAGTTATATGAATGATCGAATTACCATTTTCCATTTTACGTTTCGAATCGCTTATCTTTTCCGGATATTTAGTGTTCGTAAACTATTCCGATTGAATTTCAGGTTCTTTGTGCACATATCTATGGAATACTTATTTACATTTTGGGCTTGTTACATGCTTTACAAAGAATACGATAGAGTTGCGTCTATGAGGCTAAAATTTTTGGCTTCAAAAGACAGGTGCCCCGAACAATTCACGGTTAGTTCAATTGACGTTGCAATTATTGTTTTTATTATGATATTAACTATTATTATGATATTAAGTATTAATATTTAAATTTTCCTGCATTTATATGTTCGAAAACTATAGTTGTCTATATTTGAACTGCACACAGGTTCTTGTTCGAAACGTGCCACATATTTCTGGACATACGGTTTCCGATAGTGTCGAGAGCTTCTTTCAGAAAAATCATCCAGGTCAATATCTGTGTCACCAGGTAATTATTTTGTTTCCCAAGAAAAATAAAATTAAAAGACCTTTTTTTTTTGAATTCCTATGATAAATGAAAAAAGATCTTCATTCTTTCAACTCAATTTAATAACCTGTTTTCGGTATTCTTATTACAACCCAGGGTGTATACAGTGCTAAAAAGTTCGCCAAACTTGTTAAGAAAAGAAACAAGCTTCAAAATTGGCTTGATTACAACCAACTCAAGTTCGAGAGACAGCCAGACAAAAGGCCTACAAGAAAGGTACACTTTTTTCGTGTACTTGCAATAAAAATAGCATTTTGATTATTTGATAAATATCTTATTACACGTTTTTGTCATCCAGACAGGATTTCTCGGACTTTGGGGCAAAAGGGTCGATTCCATCGACTTCTACAACCAAGAAATTAAAGATCTTGACGAAAAAGTACGATTTTTTTTTTTCAAAAAGTTGCTACATTTATATTCGCTTTCTAAAAAGAATTGATTTTTATAATCCCTTGTGCTCAATTAGATGATAATCGAGCGGCAGAAAATAATGAAAGACCCTAAATCAGTAATGCCAGCTGCATTTGTTTCGTTCAAATCGAGATGGGGAGCAGCCGTTTGTGCACAGACACAACAGAGCAAGAATCCGACGCTTTGGCTTACAAGGTGGGCCCCGGAGCCACGTGACGTGTACTGGAAGAATCTTGCAATTCCGTTTGTGTCCCTCACAATTCGGAAACTCATGATTTCGGTATTATTGTTCGCATTGGTCTTCTTTTACATAATACCGATCGCTTTCGTACAATCGTTGGCCAATTTAGAAGGGCTCGAGAGGGTTGCTCCTTTTCTCAGGCCAATAATCGAATGGTAAGTGGCAACGAAAAAAATAATTTTTTTATTAATTATTAATATTTTTTTTTTCTAAAATTGTCAACTTTCTTTCTTTTTTTTTATGTAGGAAGCTGGCGAAGTCATTTCTGCAGGGATTTGTTCCCGGTTTAGCTCTTAAAATATTTTTATTCGTTCTCCCTTCGATTTTAATGATTATGTCGAAAATCGAAGGGCACGTTTGTTTATCCGTATTAGAAAGAAGAACCGCCGCAAAATACTACTATTTCATGTTAGTCAACGTTTTCTTGGGTAGCATAGTGGCCGGAACAGCTTTCCAACAACTCCATGCTTTTCTTCACCAATCCGCCACACAGTAATATTTTTTTCCCGATAATTTTAATTTTCAAATCATTCGAATATTTTTTAATTTTTTTTATATGTTATTTTGAAGGATCCCGAGAAATATCGGTGTGTCGATTCCGATGAAAGCTACTTTCTTTATTACGTATATAATGATCGACGGTTGGGCTGGAATTGCTGGCGAAATTCTCCGCTTGAAGCCTTTGGTGATTTTCCAATTAAAGAAAATGTTTATTGTGAAAACGGAACGGGATTTGGAGAAGGCTATGGACCCTAAAAGCATCGATTTTCCCGAGACTTTACCGAGCCTTCAATTGTATTTTCTTCTCGGCGCTGTGTACATGGCTGTCACTCCGATTCTTCTTCCTTTTATACTGATTTTCTTCGCCTTCGCCTTCTTTGTATATCGTCACCAGGTTAGTTATATAATTAAATTTATTGAAAATTCTTGAAATTTACAAGATGGAACTTTTATTGGTTAATTGCGTTCAGCACCCCTGTATTTTCAATATTAGCACCCCCCCCCCCTAAAAATGCATCTTAAAAATTTGCATCCTATGGGTTTTTTTTGCTAATATCTACAATACAAGGACTTTTTTGGCAATTCAATATAACCCAGGGGACTGAATGCAATAAATTCATGCAGGTGATTAATGTGTACAACCAAAAATACGAGAGTGCAGGTGCGTTTTGGCCGCATGTGCATGGTCGAATTATCGGGAGCTTGATAATATCGCAGTTGCTATTAATGGGTTTATTGAGCACGAAAAAAGCTGCAAACTCGACTCCGTTTCTCGTGGTCTTACCTATATTGACTTTGACTTTCCATCAATATTGCAAGAGTCGCTTCGAACCGGCATTCAGAAAGTACCCTCTCGAGGTCAGAATTGTTGGAACACTATAAAATTATTTTTCTCGTTTTTCTTCTGTCGTATTTATTTTAATCTTTGAAAATTAAAAAAAAAAAATTGAAATTAAAAAAATATTTGTTGATTAATCACTTTTAAAATGCAGGAAGCCACGACTAAAGATACACAAGATGAAGCGTCTTCTGCATCTGATATCGAATTAAAATCGTACTTGTCCGATGCATACTTGCATCCGATTTTCCATGCTGTGGAAGAAGTGGAGTTGACCGAAGTCAAAGTGGATAAACCGAGGCCTAGATGAATGGAAAGTAATATGTATAGCCTAGGTGTGATATAGGTTAATATAACCATACCGTTTAGCGTTATCGGAGTTTGATTTTTCTATATATATATCGGTGTTTAGTTTACGTATATAAAGCTTTAACTGAGTCTTTTGCAGTTATCAGATAGGGTTTAACATATATTGTTAAGAAGCTCATATGCTAATTTTCAGTTGTAGGTTTTGTTAACTGATGATGTAAATGTGTGGATATTTGATTTTTTTAATTTAATTAATTGACCTTCTTATGTCTCTGCTTAACAAGAGAATGTGATTTATTTATTTAATATTTTTTTTTTGGTTGGTATTATAATTATTGAAATATATATATTGATAAATATATCCAAGTAAAAAAAAAATTTATTGCATTTTTGAGATATCATAAACCCTTTAGTTTCTAATTTTATTTATTTATTTATTTTGAAATATTTTTTATTGGAATTGGAATTGGAATTGTATATAAAAATTCCAATTTTGAAATTGGAATTTATTTTTGAAAATAATTATGACTTATTTTTTTTTTGCATAATATAACATTTACTAGTACTACACCCGTGCGTTGCACGTGATATCATTATAAAAGCAATAATAAAAAGATTCTCGAAATAATACGATCAATTGTTGATATGCAATACAAAGAAGTAGAAAAATATTAAAAAAAATATATATATTTTGTATAGTGTATGTGATGAAATAAGCCAAAATAATTGAAAAATCTAAACATCGAAGGTTTTAATTTCCGTATACAAATGGCGGATATATCGTTGCTCCCAAACATGTACAACCATAATGATATAGTTTCATTCAAAACTTGAATTTGATCCAAATAATTAGTGTCATTGTGTTGATACCAACCACCCTAAACGCATGTAACGAATCTAATACAGTGCAATTGACTTGCATATTTTGTGTGTGTGTGTGAGAGAGAGAGAGAGAGAGAGAGAGAGAGAGAGAGAGAGAGAGAGAGAGAGAGAGAGAGTTTGTTAATAATCCATGGTTAAGAAAAAAATAATCAAAACCACCATTATTTATTTTATTTTTTTGGTTCTTCACAAACCTCTCTGTGTTTCTATTTATTGTCATTTCCCCCATTTTATCAGAAATTGTTGGAGAAAAGCATACAACAATTTCTGGGGCTTGCCATTTCAACCAAAAGAGGAGGTACGTTTTATTATCCCATTTCTGCATTATTTATTGTATTTTCCTAAAATTATAAATAATTTAAGTGTAAAATTCATTTTTCTTTGATCTCAATGAAATTATGCATATTGAAGGCAAATATATTGGTCAACAACAATGATCTTGTAATTATCCAAGATTTTGAATTTGTTTCCGACAAATAGTAATTGTAATAGATCTTTATCGTTCATATAAACACCAAAAACGATGTATGTTTTTTTTTTCTTCTGATGTACGGACTAATAATACCGATCGTGTGAATATTTCACCCAATGTAGCATAGAATAAACCTGATTCACATGCATACTCACGTGTTGTCCTAAACTAACATTTGCATATAAGAAGAGGAGAAAAGCAACCGCACCACCATGAGCTCCACCACCACCACCGCCGCCGTGCATGCCGCCTTCCTCCTCTTCCTCCTCAATGCCGCCTTCATTCCGGCGGTTTACGCAAAGAACGAAGAACAACCACCCCCTGGCAAAGTCATCGTACTAACCAACAACCACACCAACTACCTAAGCATACGTTGCTTCTCGTTCGACAACGAGTTCGACGTGACCCACCTCCGCTCGTGGGGCCAGTACAAATTCCGGGTGAGGAAGAGAGTTGTGTACCCTTCCTCCACCATGTTCAACTGCTCAACCAATATGGGCACTTTCGTAGCCTTTAAATATGACTACGAATGCTGCAAAGATAAATACCAGACCTGCGATTGGAGATTTGACGAAGACGGTGCTTATAGGTGGGACCCGAAGATGCTCACTTGGATTTCGGTTGATTATGCTCCGAATTACGAGTCACTTAACAGAGGTGGTGTCATCAAAGGGTACTTTGCTAACTAGAACCGAATTTATTCGGAAGAATAATGGGGTGGTTTATGTACGTGTTACGAAATATGAATCATCGTATGTAGTCTAGTTTTTGTGGCACAGATCCTATGTTGGTTCTTGTATAACTCAGAATATAGGAAATAATCGGCTTCGATATTTCCTCAAGTGAATAATTTTCCAAATTGCATGCAAAACTCGGAATAATGTCAAAAACAACTGATTGTTGGTAATTGAATAAGTAAACAAAACAAAAAAACTGCAGAAAGTGTGATGCATGTACCCGTAAAAGGAATAATCTTGCATGCAGATGTGGATCGTTATCAAGATTATCTGCGAGAAAATATCTAACCGTTCGATTAGGAAACTGTAAAACAACTGGAACTGAGGAGAGTGTGTCTGAAAGTAATGAGGTGATGCGGTGATTCTGAAATGCAAAGCGTATTAGCCGTAACTAATGGGAAGGTATCTTTGACTCAACAGCCACTAAAGTTGAGCTTCTTCAATACTTTTGCGTAAGCTGGAGGGACAATACCAGGTTGTCTGAGACGACGTTTAGACTTCTTGGACTGCAAATAAATAAAGGAAATCCTAGATTAGCATCGACTATTAGGCAGTTATTCATTAACAAGTTCAGATTTTAAATGGGAACACATAAAATGAAACACGCGAGAAGATAAATAGAATGATTTGCATGAAAAGGAAAGAGAAAAGAACCACTCATGTATCTAGATTTACTTTTACTACTGAAGAACTAATTTTTTCTCATACTTGCGTAATTTAAAATTACACATCGAAAACATTATAATCATTTCAGGTCGATCAATGGCAGGCTAGATATATACCATGTAGTTTGCACTTTACTAAATGCTTGATTTGTGGGTTATGAATTAAATCAGATGCTCTATTGGAACTCGTTACATGATAATGTGGCACTAACAACCAATAAAGTAATCCAACCAATTTATGTCTTGAACAACAAATTAGCTTATTAAAGTTCTTTCTGACTGCCTCTCGCCTCTTTTAAATTTCGAGAAATTCTGTCGTAAAAAACATAATTATTTCACCAAGTAGGCGGGGAAGCATGTAGAGGACAGTCGATACAAAATAACAAGATAATGCTTTAAACGCTTAACAATGTTTTTAAGCAATAAATCATAAACGAACTTGCAGAAAACCTGCTATGAGAACTAATTCCATTTTTTTTATTTGTATAAGTTGTTAGTAAGATGCAACCGATAACAAACCTTTAAATGTGCGTTGTGCCTCTTTCCCTCCTTCCAGCGCCTGTACTGCCCATCCTTCATTAGCCTAAATCTTCCTTTAAATGAACTAAATACGTAAAATAATAATAGAATCAACATCCTTTGTTAACAAATGATTACGCAAGGAAATGAAAAAAAAAAAATCTATACATGTTGACAAAATCGTGTATCATATACGTACGAGTAGCCTTTGATTTTGATTTTCTTGACTTTGGATTTTATTGGAGTCATGGGCTGCCTACTCTTCAACTTCCTTACCCTCTGCTTAGCGGTGATATGCCGCACTTGCGTTAGCTAAAAAAAAAACACAATTTCGAAAGGAAAATTGAATGAGATAACGGTGAGCAAAACCAATATAATTTCATTCAACATGTTATGTTGTTATACATCGATGAGAGCCATTCCATCAGTGAAGTAACTAACAGTTGCTAACTAAATATTTCAATTCGATAATCGAGCCATTCCATAAGTGAAGTAACTAATAGTTGCTAACTGTTAATTTCAATTCGATAAAACATGAAACACAACCTAAGCTTCAAAATGTGTTATCTTCTCAAAATAAAAAAAAAAAAAAAAAAACATGAAAATCAAGGTACAAACTTTGTAGAAAAAAATAAGCAAGTGTAAGCATTCCATTATGAATAAAATGCGATCAAATTCCTGCAGAAAACTCCATAAAAACAAATATATCTTCCATTTTCCCCTTCTTCGAATCAATCAAAAGAGTTCAAGCAACATAGACATACTTCTTATAGATAAGAGGGAGGGTTTAAAAATTGATACTTACAGAGATTGGAGAGTAGGAAAAATGGGAAAATGGTGGAGCATCGAGCAGCGGCTTGAAATTGGGGGAAATCACGGAATGGGTGAAAGTGGGTTTGTGGAGTAAATTCGGAGAAATGTGGAGGAAACGATTGGAAACGGAAGGGAAGAGGCGGCGGTGGTGGTGGTGGGGTTTAGGAATGGAAGTAACGGCTGCCAAGTGGCGGAGCTTCGAGCACCATCTCTGCATCGTCTCTGCGTGTGTGTGTGTGTGTGTGTGTGTTTTTTTTGGAGGTTTTAGGGATCACAGTAATGGTGAATTAGGGGTTGGGGGAGAGAGACGATTTCTGTAGGTGAAAATAAATTATTAATAAATAAATATTAAATATTAAAATAACAAATTTATGATTAACTCTAAAGTAAATAGTAAAATACAGTTTTGACCTTTCTAATTTTTACTCTTCAACACTTGGCAATATTTGGAAAATAATTTGAGAATGAAAATAATATTTATATGTGATATTTTGATCAGACACAAAAGTTAAATTATGTATCCTTAACATTATTAGTTTATGTAGCTTAGTTATATTTTTACCCATACATTTAAAGGTAAATTACAATCACCCCTGAGGTATGGTCAAATACGAAAAACTTCATTTTGTTTGGATAATTACATCTACCCCTTAATTATGAATTTTCTTACACCTCCACCTTTATGGTGACAAATTCAATATAATCATCTAAATTTCATAGAATGTGCTCTAGTTTGTACTCGTTTTGTGTAAAAATACAGTTTCAAAGCGCATCTTATGATCATCCTGCTTCAAAACGCGGAGCTCGAATGTGATAAAATGGGTACAAAATAGATAATATTCCATATAATCAAGAAGATTCCACTAAATCTGAAACTGCAAGGAGTGGACGTGTAAGAAAATTTATAGTTGAGGGGTTGTTGTAATTACCCAAACATGAGGGGGGTTTTGTAATTTTATCATACATCAGGGGTGGTTATAATTTACCCAACATTTAAATGATATAAATATGCATTTTTTTACTTTACTACTTGACCAATTTTTTTACTTTATTACGTAGCACTTCGGTTGCATCGACAAGTAGTTATAGAAACTAAGCCATGGTGTGTTTGTACGTAAAAATGAAATGCATGAATTTTGAGAATTTAAACAACTGGAAGCATTTTAAATCGAGAAATTTTGGGCTGCAAATGAAATTATAAAATTTTAGAAATTTAAAAAGAATTTCAAAATACTGAGCTCGAAAGGTATAAAACTGGTACTAACTCGAGAATACTCCACATAATCTAGAAGATTCCACTAAATTTGAAACCCTAAGAATGAACATGTAAGAAAATTCATGGTTGAGGGGGTCATTGTAATTATCAAAAAAAAAAGTATTTTTTCGTGATTTACCTTACCTCAGAAGAGTGATCGTAATTTGCCATAAATTATTTTCACAGATAGAAAAAGTAGCCAAGGAACATTTTACTATTCTAGTCATATTATTATAAATATTTTCTTTCTGAAACTCATATATAATTATTAGTTTTGGTAATATGTGTAATGAAAATTGACAATTAATTTGAAAATAGGGGCTCTTTGAGGAAACCTCCTTATTATTTTTTTTAATGGAGAGATGTCCAAAATATTTCAGTCCATTTGAGAAAAGTCCACACCCATTTTGAGCTATTATGCTTTCCAGCTTTGCCCCCACCCGCCACATTATCACTGGGTCACGCGTTCAGCAATTAATTTTTTTTTTTTTTTTTTTTTTTTTTTTTTTCCGTTTTTCCGTTTTTTTCCCCTTCTTTTCTGTACCAATTTTCTTAATCGACTATGGAGCATAGTCGATTAGCTTTCATAGTCGATTAAGAAAATTCATTATTTTTATTTATTTTTTGTTTTTTTACTCTTTTTTTCCTATATCAGTATATTAATCAACTATGATGAAGCATAGCCGATCAAAAGTCTGCTACTAAAAATAAAATCAAAACTGCAAAAAAATGCAAAATCAACTATATTTACAAAAAAACAAAAATATAAGAACGTTATAATTGATTTATACAATTGGAATCAATAAACAAAAAAACCAAAAAAAAGAAGAACATTGGAGTCGATCAACCTTAATCGGTACCAGAGCATAGTCGATTAAGAATCTGCTACTAAAAATAACAAATCACAACTGCGAAAACATGCAAAATCACTTATATATTACAAAAACAGAAAATATACAAACATTATAATTGATTTATACAATTGGAATCAGTAAACGAAAAATCCAAAAGAACTAAAAAAAAATTGGAGTCGATCAACCTTAATCGACTACCAGAACATAGTCGATTAGCTTAATCGACTATAAATATGTACATAGTCGATTAATGTTTCAGCCTGCGCGAAATTCTCTACACGCGCCGTTATCCGCCCAATCCAACAAAAAACCCTAATCTGCCTCCTCGTCGTCACCACACCGCTGCTACAATACACTATTCAACCAATCCCTAACAAGAATAAAATAAATAAATTAAATAATTCATACAAAAAAACACAAATTAACATTTCAATGTCCAAAAAAAAAAAAAAAAAGAAACGATTCAGTCATCATCTTCAACGTCGTCGGTGGAAACCACCGCCGCGAACTACAGATCCATCACCACCCATCACGCAACGACGGAAGGCGGTGACAAACACTCTCCACCGCCACCACCACCATCGGTCGATGTCTTGCTTTTCTTCTGAATTTCAGTCGAGAAGAGAAGAGAGAAGACGAGAAGAGAAAAGACGAGAAAAAAAGAAGAGAGAACGACAGAAGAGAGAAGACGAGAAGACGAGAAAAAAAAAAGAGAACGGCAATGGGTTAGGGTATTGAAAAGATTTAATATTAATAAGGATGGTTTGAGAATTATTAAATAATATTTGAGTAGAATATTAGGTAAGAGGGTTTTCTCGAATTATTTTTAGGAGAGGGTGTTTTCTTAACTCATTTTCCTAGATAGGATTCTTGCTAATTATCCCTTGAAAATAAGTAGACAAAAAAAAAAAACTTTGTTTATGTTTCCTATTTTAACGGACAAAAGAAAAGGAAAAAGGAAATAGAAGTAACTCACATGCCGATAAATCCTCGTATTATAAATAATAAATTTATTATTTATATATAAGTAGCAGTTATACTATTTTTACGGAGAAACTTAAGTGAAATTTTACAATTGAAGTGAAAATAGGAAAGTACAGACTAGAAAAGTGAAAAGGAAAAGAGGCTTCTTCTTCTTCTCTTCTTTCTTCACAGAGAAACCCTAGATTTGCATTGTTGAATTCCCGGCGATTACAAGTTAGCGCTTCTTTATGGTTCGCCAGCATGTGCACACAGATCTAGAAACAGTTCAATTCTGCTGCTCGTTGCGAGTTTTGAATAGGGTAAGGGTTTTGTAGAGAGAGAGAGAGAGAGAGAGAGAGAGAGAGAGAGAGAGAGAGAGAGAGAGAGAGAGAGAGAGAGAGAGAGAGTTATAGAGAGAGAGAGAGGCGGGGTTCGGTTATGTCTGTGCTGTAATTTTCAGATAGAATTTTGGAGGTTTATTTTGTTAGGAAGCTTTGATTCTATAGGTTGAAGATATATTTTTTTTAATTCGGGGGTTATTAATTTTGTTTTTGCTGATCGAGGTTGGATGGTGTTTTAATTTGGTTTTGAGGTTGGAATGTTGAGGAAATTACGCACATTATATTACTCTTGATTTTGGAATTACGAGTTTCTCCCTGCCTTCACATTATTGCTTAGATTTTTTTCATGGTTGATGTATAATTGGATACTGTAATTTGTTGAAGAAGTTTTCGTGGGAAGTAAAGGATCGTGTTTTTTGACTGGAAGTTGGTAAATTTTGCTAAGGTGCTTTAGGTGTCCTCGTTTTTTTTTGTTTGCATTGTTGATTTGGTTACTGGTGGAGATTTTGCGCTGGAGTGGTTGGGGGTGCCCGGAGGCGTCACTATGTCGTCTTTGAGTCGAGAATTGGTATTCTTGATACTTCAGTTCTTGGATGAGGAGAAGTTCAAGGAGACTGTCCATAAGTAAGTAGTTTTCGTGGCTTTTGGCTTACCTTTGCATTTTGTTAATCTTGTTGCGAGTTTTAGTTCGTGATTGATTGTTGTACTTCCCTCTATAATGCAGTAAATGTGGAGTAACAAGGCTTATTATATGGCATTTAGTTGGATTCACTATAAAATAGTGTTGATGTAAATAGATTTCAAGGATATCTGAATTTTATTTCGTTAGATTGGTGTTTTTAGATTTCTTACATGACGTATAATCATCTGCCTCATTTGGACGATTTAATTGTATTCTTAGCCAAAACGGAATAGACATGCCAATTTATGTACGTCCCCATGCATAAACAGCTACTTGCTTACAAGGAGAATATACTAAAGCAACTCTTGGATGGACCACGGGAAATTGTATTACTTTATGTCTTAATTGTGTCACAAATTCATGTATACTTCCCTTAGGTTGGAACAAGAGTCTGGTTTTTTCTTCAATATGAAGTACTTTGAGGATGAAGTCCAAGCTGGTGAATGGGATGAAGTTGAGCGTTATCTAAGTGGATTTACGAAGGTTGAGGACAACCGCTATTCTATGAAAATTTTCTTTGAGATTAGAAAGCAGAAATATCTTGAAGCGCTTGACAGGTATATGACGGTATCAAAAAATGTAGGATAGTAAATTTGATATTAGTGCTCCCTTTGATAGCTGTTTTATAAACTACGTTTAATGCTTTTCAGACAAGATCGAGCAAAAGCAGTTGAGATTCTTGTCAAGGATCTGAAGGTGTTTGCCTCTTTTAATGAAGATCTTTTCAAAGAGA
Organism: Erythranthe guttata; assembly: GCF_056151865.1. Classification (NCBI taxonomy): domain Eukaryota; kingdom Viridiplantae; phylum Streptophyta; class Magnoliopsida; order Lamiales; family Phrymaceae; genus Erythranthe; species Erythranthe guttata. The sequence goes on from NC_142537.1 coordinate 16,971,783, forward strand.
TCACACAGCTATTGACTCTCGACAATTTTAGGTATTAAAATTTTAGTAAAATAGTTTGAATGCAGTTCTGGACCTTTTTTTTATCTTTTGATTTGGTATGGTAATATCTATAGGCAGAATGAGCAGCTCTCGAAATACGGGGACACAAAGTCAGCACGCAACATTATGCTGGTTGAACTTAAAAAGCTTATAGAGGCAAATCCGTTGTTTCGTGACAAACTAGCTTTTCCTCCTTTCAAGGCTTCAAGATTGAGAACACTCATTAACCAAAGGTATATGCCAGCACTCTGATGTCGATATATATAATTCCATTTTGTCTTTTAATTTCCTATATTATGATGATGTTCGGGTTGCTTATTGCTTCTTTGCGATATTAGATTTCATTATCTGTTTTGCCTTTTTTGAATTTCACAATGGTTGATATGCATAATCTTTTAATCGTATTTTCTTATTTGATGGTCTTGCAGTCTTAATTGGCAGCATCAGCTCTGCAAGAATCCACGATCAAACCCTGATATCAAAACACTTTTTGTTGATCATACTTGTAATACGAGTAATGGAGCTCGTGCCCCGCCTCTTACTAACACCCCTCTTACTGGACCAATTCCAAAACCTGGTGTTTTTCCTCCTCTTGGAGGCCATGGTGTAAGTAGAGTAGTTGTTTTAGACTGAAACTGTGATAAATTTCTTTGTATCTCACTCCTTTTTCTTTTTAAAATTATTTCCTTTGCAGCCTTTCCAGCCCGTTGTTTCTCCTCCTCCAAATGTTATGGCAGGTTGGATGTCCCCTGCTAACTCTTCTATACCTCATGCCGCTGTTGCTGCAGCTCCTCCTGGGCTTGTTCAGGCACCTAGTCCCGGTAAATTGTTCTAACAATCAGCATTAGCTTATTCAAAGTCTTCTCACATTACATTAAATTTGAGATTCAGTACAATGTGCACTTACATTACATGATAATGAGATTGAGTGAAGTATGTTCTTTTACCCGTTATTGCCAGCTGCATTTTTGAAACATCCAAGGACTCCTCCTGGTGGTCCTGGAATGGATTACCAGACTGCTGATTCTGAGCATTTGATGAAACGTCTTCGTACTGGACAACCTGATGAGGTGCGGACAACTGTAGATGTGACTCGTTAATATGTTATATTATATTAAGTTTCACCTCTACTGTTTGGTTTCTTATACTGAATGTTCAATGATGATGCACCTCAATATCATGACACACTTTTGATATTGTGTAGATGTCATCATTTTCCGGTTCTACTCATCCGGCTAATATGTATTCACCGGATGACCTTCCCAAAACTGTTGTACGGAACCTTAGTCAAGGATCTAATGTTATGAGCATGGATTTTCATCCGCAGCAACAGACTTTTCTCCTAGGTTGATTCTCGATTATCCACTTTCTTTAGACTAATCTGAATCTTGCATTACGTAACTGCACGGAAATTCCCAGAAGGATGAAATCGTCATTTATATTATTGGATTATACGTGCCTCTGATAATGTGACTAACTGTTATGTACATCGTAGTTGGAACGAACGTTGGTGATATTAGCATATGGGAAGTTGGTTCCCGAGAAAGGTTAGCACTTAAAACCTTCAAAGTGTGGGACATATCAGCTTGTTCAATGCCATTCCAAGTGAGTATTTAATATGCTTGGCTGCTTCTGCCTTTTAAATTTACTCTAAATCTTTCAACTTTTTAATGATTTTGCTTCTGTGTCTTAAGTTTGGTCTCAAATCTCTTATTGATTTTATATTAATATTTTAGAATTTAACTAAGCTTTCACTTTACTTCTTTTCAGACAACCTTGGTTAAAGATGCCACTATATCTGTTAACAGATGTGTGTGGGGCCCAGATGGGTCGATACTTGGTATACAAAATTGTCATGTTATGTCATGCACTTAATTCTGAATCATCTTGTTCGGTAATTGCTGATATTTTATATGTTTTAATTTTGAAGGTGTTGCTTTCTCAAAGCACATTGTTCAGATATATACGTATAACCCAGCTGGAGAGTTGAGACAACACTTAGAAGTGAGAATTATTTTAAAACTCTCTCTCTCATCATACGGTGTTTCAAATACTGATGAATCTTGCCAAATTGTAGATTGATGCTCATATTGGCGGGGTGAATGATATTGCCTTTGCTCATCCCAACAAGCAGCTCTGCATTGTAACATGTGGGGATGACAAGACGATCAAGGTAGCAGCCATTTCATCTATTATGGTCTCGCAATGTGGTATTTTTTCCTTTAACGTTTTACTGTTGTGTTATAGGTATGGGATGCGGTAGCTGGTCGCAGGCAATATACCTTTGAAGGTCATGAAGCTCCTGTGTATTCTGTCTGCCCTCACTATAAAGAGAATATTCAGGTAGTTTATTAGTAATTTGGTTCCTATCTTCTTTAGTGTGGTGCTTTAGAATTTGAAACGATGAACTTTTTAGGCATTATTTGATAGATAAAAATGAGAGAGGGCTATCTGATTCTAGCCTCTGTATGCAGTTCATTTTCTCTACTGCAATTGATGGGAAAATAAAAGCGTGGCTTTATGATTCTCTGGGATCGAGAGTAGATTATGACGCCCCTGGACTTTGGTGCACAACTATGGCATACAGTGCTGATGGAACCAGGTATTTGTAAAATCCTGCTGCTTTGGAAAAGAACTGGTATTTTCTAGGAAATTTTTGTATGTGTTGTTAAGATGGACTTAAAATAAAATTATTGTGCATAGGTGTTTGAAGTGGAACCACTTTGGTAATATGTTTAGATTAAATGGATAGAAGATTTTTAAAGATTTAACCGACAAAATGGGCATGGACCACAATTAATGCTTTAACTATTAGAATGTTTAGTTCAAGGAAATGACGACAGTAAATACCATCCAATGTACTACTCCCCTGCTGAATACTTTAGTCATTGCGAACAATGAAATTGTTGCTTGTTAATGCCTATCTTCTGCAGTTCTTTGCGAATAATGCAATTTACACAGATTACTGTATAGAACAAAAGCATTTATCCTAGTGGAATTATATAAACACATTGGACCCTTCATCCTACGTGAACTAATATTGCAGTATTACTGTACGCTGGCTTGGAACAATGATCTTCGTTTCTGAAGGTTATCAGTTGTGAAGTCCGGGGGAGTTAGGTTTAGAAACTCTACAAAGGTTTTGCTATTGTTCTTTGCTTAAATCATAACATGTACAACTTCTTAAATAATGAGAAAGCAATAGATACTAGCACTGTGGCTGCAGAGTGTCCATGGAGAAATAATAGAATAGTTCTGAACTTACCGGCCTCGGCAAAAGTTGCAGCAATCTGACTTGCGGTTTTTATATTTTGCTCAAGTCAAAACTTTATAGTGTGACAGCTACATTAGATATTGGCTAAACCTCTCAGTTAATTTTTGTATTATTTTGCTAGCTCCGCAGGCTTCATATGGCTGTTGAACTAGCTAAATGTTAGGTATGAAATCCATGTCTTAAGATATAGTTAATTCAACTTGAGGGCTAGCTTGTGCATGTTTGAGACCATTTAATGGAGGAGCTCTGGGCAGCTAGTCACAAAAAAATCTGTTGACCCTACTGAAGAATATGTAGCAATAATACTATTGAACTTAAAAGGAACTCACCCAATTCGATCCACTTGTCTTTTCGTGGTATTAGTAGGTCTGGTAAATTTTTTGAATCTATATCGTGATGAACCAATGGACTAATCTTAGTGAAATGGAAACATTACAAAATATATGTCCACACAGTTCATGTATTAAAGTTCATAAGATGGCTCGGGGGCTGTTCAGTTAGTTATTTGTTTGTATAATCCTTTTCAGGCTCTTCTCTTGTGGAACCAGCAAAGAAGGGGAATCTCACCTGGTCGAGTGGAATGAGAGTGAAGGAGCAATAAAGAGGACATATTCTGGTTTTCGTAAGCGTTCTTTGGGTGTTGTGCAATTTGACACAACAAGGAACCATTTCTTAGCAGCCGGTGATGAGTTTCAGATAAAATTTTGGGACATGGATAATACCAACATTCTTACTTATACTGATGGTGATGGTGGACTTCCCGTAAGGATCTGTAGCATATTCAACTTGATTTATTTATTTAATTATCATAAAATTGTAAAATTATTCTGTATTATTATTGCAGGCAAGCCCTAGATTAAGATTCAATAAGGAAGGTTCTTTGCTGGCTGTTACAACTAGTGATAATGGAATTAAAATCTTGGCAAATAATGATGGGCAGCGCATGTTGAGGACGTTGGAGACCAGAGCATTTGACGGGGCACGCGGTCTTTCTGAAGCGGTTAATGTCAAAGTAATTTTTTTTTTTTTTGCTTTTTCGTGTTTTGCTTTCGACTTTTTCAATTATTTTTGTTGTAATTTTCTCCTACATATCTCTTTGTACAGCCTATTATTGGTGGTCCTTTAGGTCCCATTGCTAATGTTTCTTCGTCAGCATCACCCATCCACGAGCGTCCCGATAGAATTCAGCAGGCCATGTCCCTTCTGGTAATGCTTTCATTTTCTTTACCGGACTTGCTTTTTTTAATCAATCAGTTGGCGGATTCTGTTTATCAAATTTTGTGTGTCGTAGAATCTTCTGCTCATTTGATTTTAAACCAATTACAGGGTAACATGGAAAGCAGTAGGGTAGCGGATGTAAAACCAAGGATTGATACCACTGACAAAATTAAAAGCTGGAAGTCCCCTGACATATCTGACTCGTCTCATGTCAAGACTCTGAAATTGCCCGATTCTCAGACACCTAGCAAAGTATGTTACAGGGGTGGATGATTTGTCGAATCGACATACATCTGTTCTTCCTTTGTTTTAAATAGTTTGATTTCGCAAGAAGATAATTAGATTTTTATTGAGTCACGGGTGCTTTTCTTGATTAACCACTATAAATAATGTCCTGCAGATTGTGCGGTTACTATACACAAATTCTGGGCTAGCAGTGCTAGCATTGGCTTCAAATGCTGTTCATAAACTTTGGAAATGGCAGCGCCACGAACGCAATCCATCTGGAAGGGTCAGAAAAGTGTTTCATTTTCTTTGCGACATGATTTAATTAGCTCTCTCATTTCATTTAATCTAAACGATTTGATGTGTACTTTCAGTCTTCTGCCTCTAGCGTGCCACAGCTGTGGCAGCCTCCGAACGGGGCTCTCATGTCTAACGACCTGAATGATGGCAAACAACCAGTTGAAGATTCAGTTGCATGTATCGCCTTGTCTAAAAATGATTCTTACGTCATGTCTGCTTCAGGGGGGAAGGTCTCCTTGTTCAACATGATGACTTTTAAGGTTGATTAACAAACTTTCTTGAAAATCCCGGAAATGATTGTTCGAGAATATTTGCGTTTATGCTCTCTATTTGGAACTAATATGTATTATTTAATTCTGGTCAGGTCATGACAACTTTCATGGCGCCCCCTCCTGCAGCAACGTATCTGGCGTTTCATCCTCAAGATAACAATATAATTGCTATTGGAATGGAAGACTCTACAATACAGATTTACAATGTCAGGGTTGATGAGGTAAACTCTCTGCTCAGCTGTTAGTCGACTTGAATTTTGTTACCATCTTTTTTTATCTTTCTGATTTTAAGGAATTTAGTAACTATATTTGACATACATGTTGTGTGAACTTATAGGTTAAAACCAAGCTCAAGGGCCACCAGAAGCGAATCTCAGGGCTTGCATTTTCTCAAAGTTTGAACATATTGGTTTCATCCGGAGCTGATGCACAGGCAAGTCTTATCGATTTTACCTATATACATTTTCTACGTTGAAATATTTCCGATTCATTGTGATTTTTTATGATTAATTTGCATTTTCTACGTTAAAATACTTCTCAATTTCAATTGCAGCTTTGTGCATGGAGCATTGATGGATGGGAGAAGAAGAAATCACGGCCGATACAACCCCCACCTGGTCACCTATCTCCATTGGTTGGAGAAACTAGGGTTCAATTCCATAACAACCAATCCCATGTACTCGTTGTTCACGAAAGCCAAATTGCTATTTACGATGCTCAACTTGAATGTTTGCGCTCGGTGAGTGCCTTTGCTCTATGCTATTCATTTTTCTTCCAGAGAAGTATGATAGATACGATTCTTTGTTTTCGCCCGCCATCCAGAAATTATTTACGATTTTAATGATGATTTCATTCAATTGCAGTGGTATCCAAGAGATTCACTCGGCTCTCCCATTTCAAGTGCTATATACTCGTGCGACGGCCTTTTGATCTTTACCGGATTTTGTGACGGTGCTGTCGGAATCTTCGATTCCGACAGTTTGAACCTCCGATGCCGTATTGCACCATCTGCGTATATATCTTCATCAATTTCCAAGTATGCACAACATTATCGAAAAAACCCCTTATCCCATCCGTTTTCAAGATTCTCCTCTTATCAACTGTTCTTTTGACATCGAAAAATCTTCTTTTTTTTGTAGCAACAATGGGAATGCGTTTCCGGTGGTAATTGCAGCACATCCATCAGATCCGAATCAATTTGCCCTTGGAATGAGTGACGGAGCAGTTCATGTGATTGAGCCTTCGGATTCAGAGGCGAAATGGGGTGGATCGACTTTGCAAGAAAACGGGGCTTTACCTTCAAATCCATCGAGTTCTGCTTTGAATAACAATAATAATAACAACAATAACAATAATAATAATACGCAGCCATCGGAAACTCCATCTAGGTGAACAAACAAACAATACTGCAAGAGGGCCTCTACGTTAAATACAGAATACTTCTACTAGGTACTATTGTAAAGTCTTCTTCATCGTCATCATCATCTATCTCCATTATCGATCTTCGTCGTTTTATTTAGGTGTAGAACTGCAGAGAGTCTTAGTTTTAGTTTACGTGTTAACCACTTTACTGGGTTGCCCTTCCCATCTTTGTACTTTATACCCCATTTTCCTTTTTTTTTCTTATTGTTAAATTAAATTTATTATAGATGTTAATTATCTAAGCATTTACGATGTCTTTGTTGGTTCGAATCCATGTCGGAGAAGTAAAAAAAAGTCGTACTTAATTGCACTAGTACGTTTTTTTATTGAACGAAAGGTTGCAGCTAATTGCGAATGGTTTGAGACAATCATCATTATTAACCTTGTTGTAGACAATAGGCACTCATTATTAAGAACAACAAAGAACATAAATAGATTGAAAGAGTATTATCAACATATAACTATTAGAAACCAATTACATAAAAAGAAGTGTTCCATCGTAAACTGTTTCGAAATACATCTTCGCACGAAGGAAACAAAAAAGCCGGGACGACCAAAAACATTCATCCACTAGTCAAATTCGCTCGATTTCATTAACTCAAAATCTATATCTATTATCTATAATATATATTATATGGGCTTAAAAATGTAGCTAACCAATTGCTGCTAATATCTTACTGAAAACAAGTTCGACAGAAACACAAGTCCTGGTCAGTACTGCATCTCCTTCGTTAAACTTCTTCATAAGAGGTTTCTCGTTTATCCGCATTCCGTTTTCACCGGCTTTCACATCCTGCACGTAACACACGGGAGTCCTCTTTGAAGTTCTCCAAACAAGTTTACGAGGAGAAACACTTAGCTTCTGAGGAGGCAGAGTTTCCCTCAACGCTCGGATTTGTAGAGGATATCCGATTATTGCTTCACCGTTTAATTTACTTGTCAGACAAACAAACGGGACATTCTCTGATCCTTGGATCGTCTCAACACTCAAATGCACATCAATCAACGATGTTTCGTTGCCTGTAATTCCTCCACTTTCGGTATTATCAGTTTTAAGCTCGTCAAGGAGCTTCGATTTTTTTGTCTTTTCACCATCTAGAGAGAGAGAGAGAGAGAGAGAGAGAGAGAGAGAGAGAGAGATCCGTTATGTCTCTTCTACTGGTAAAGTAACAATAAGTCGATAAGAAAGTTATTACACATAAAAAAACAAAGGCCGATTACCTGAAAAATCACCAACGGTTGCATTTTGCTCTATGCCATGTATTTTTAAGTCGGTTTTTCTAACACAGTCATCGAACTCGGCGCATCTCTGTTCTTTCACCGGGTTTGCTTCCTCCAAGTTATACCATTCCCTGACAGTTGATTAACATAATGAATTCAATACATCTTATTATTTTCTATTAACAAACTTAGCACGAGGCAAACGATAAATTATCGAGCAGTGACTTTCGTCTGACAAAACGGGCTCGGAATTGAAAAAAATTAAATCGAAACAAAATTTTTCTTGACAACTTAAAAGTAAAATGTACAAGCATAGGGTAAGGTAAAGTTGGCAAATTAACCTCGGATAAATTCGTTTACAGAGAGCGAAAACCATATGAAATATAGATTCTTTTCTGGCCATGTCATAAAACTAGCAGATTTTCTAGCTTCTATTCACACACACACACACACACAGACACACACACACACACACACACACACATACACACACACACACACAAAGTACCATTACACACAAAATAGAGATTCTTTTCTGGGCATGTAATAAAACTAGCAAAGTTCATTTTTCTAGCTTCCATTCACACACACAGACACACACAAACACACACACAAACACAAACACACACACACACACACAGAAACACACAAACACACACACACACACACACAAAGTACCATTACACACTCAAACAAACACATGGAAACAGAAAAACAGAAAATGATAAAACACAAAAAAATACAAGTGTAATATGATTCGAAAAAGGTAGCTGAGATTATTACACAGAGGAATCCTCTTTGCAACTACGTCGTTTCATGGGGTTCTTGGAAATTTTCTGGGGCTATTTCTTTCTTTCTTTATAGCTTTTCCTTTAGACTTTGGGATGAAAAAAAATCAGTAAAATGGATAGAGGGTTTCTTGTTTACAGCTTGTCTTCTCCGGATTTTGCTTTTCTAGAGAGAGAGAGAGTACTTGTTGTCCAATGGCGGTTTGCTACCTGTTTTCTGAATGTACGGACACTCTGCTCTTTTTTTTTGTCTTATCCTTTCTTTACTCTTTTTTTCTTTTTTTTTGGGTAAATTACAAAAAACCCTTAAACTTATGCTAAATAACTAAAACACCCCCATCTATTCGTAGTTACCAAAACCCCCAGATATTTTCTTTTATTTCTCACCTATTTAACAGAAGCTATAATAGACTCTACACATTTTATGTTACAAAAACTCGATAAACAATTAATCAAAGGATGATTCCAGTTATTATGGATAGGTGGGTTTTTTTTTTTATTATTTAACCTAAGTTCAAGGGGGTTTTCGTAATTTACCCCCTATTTTTTTTTTCTTTTGTTAGTAATGACTTTTGAACATTATTTTTCAAATTTTTATTATAAGGCGTGTCATATTTGTAAAGTTACATAATGAACCCTAGTGTTGGTCCCATTAAGCCTAGTAGCCAAGCCCATAACAAACTGCTAACTTGTCCCAACATTGAGTATTGTTTGTGAACGTTACTAATTATGAGTAAAATTTAAAATGGTAAATATGGCAGCCCCTGAAATAACAGGTTTGAATTACGAAAAAATTCCATCATGTTTCCTTAATTACAATTATCCCTCAACAATAAATTTTCTTACACGTCCACTATTGCGGTGTCAAATTTAGTGGAATTTTCTACATTATGTGGAATATTCTCCAGTTTGTACCCGTTTTGTCCCATTCGAGCTCTACATTTTGAAACAAAATGATCATAACGGATTGTATCATAAACTGCCATTTGCACAAAACGAGACAAACTATAGAACATTCCACAAAATGAACAAGATTATGTTGAATTTGACACCATAACAATGGACGTGTAACAAGATCCACAATTGAGGCGTGAGTGTAATTACCTAAACATGAGAGATTTTTTTCTTCATAAATTAACTTCACCTGAGGAGGCAACCCTAATTTACTCAGTTTAAAATTTATTCAAGGAATGATTCTTTTACGCATTTCACTTGGTTCCAGGCGAAATCGCCGTTTTTTTCGGCTTCGACTTTTTGGTTGCTTTTCGGAATTTTGAAGAACGAACAGAAAGAGCAAAAACGAATTCAGTTTTTTCCAGGCATTTTTTTCCACATTTTCAATTAATTTTTTTAAGAATCATAATCTACGAAATAAAACGAACTTAAGAAAGTAAAAGCTACCAAAGAGCAAAAATTACCTCCGATCTATTGACGTACGTCTCGAAAACTTCAAAAAAAATAGAGAGTTTAAGAAAGTTCAAGAGAATTTGAATTTTTAAAATTTTAATAATGAATAAAAAAGTGCTTATGTATAATTTTAACAACCCTATAAATAGCTTTCCTATTTCAAAATTATTGGAAATGAAAAACCTCTGCGCTAGGGTTTAAGCTATCCCTGCTATATTTCTCTAGAGTATATTCCGATGGCATCTTCCGTCAGATTATTGCTCTCCAGAGCTTCACACCGGAACGTATTCCATTCTCCCCGGCCGTCTCATCTGAACAATTTTCTCTTATCGAGTCTCCACTCCTTTCTCTCTCATCCCGAACCATATTTCCATTCCCATTCTAGAAACTTCTCCGCGGAATCCATCACCCAAGACTTGAATTCTTCTGTCGCCGCCGCTCTGAATCTAGACAACCGTATTCCGGCCACCGTCATCACCGGATTTCTCGGCTCCGGAAAGGTGTGAATTTTTTTATTTTTATTTTTTGGTCGGGGACGGACGCTTATTTTATTTGTACTGTATGTATTTCTTTGTCTTTTTTGGTGATGCAAGAAGAAAGTTATATAATAGTTACTTATTGATATTTATTGTATTTCTTTTAATGAGGTAAAATTGATTGTGTTGTGAGTAAAGCTTTAATCTTTATCATGAATTAATTTGGTTTGTTGAGTTATTGTCGAAATGGTGGTTCACGAATCACGACGAATGATCTTGAATTACACATGTCTTAGCTTCTTTAAATCTCCCTACAGACTATAGAAAAGGTTTCTATTTGCCCGTTCATTTCTTTTTCACGCGTAAACAATTGCTTGGACTGATGGCTTGAAAGTTATTTTACTGTGTTTGTCACAATAGAGGAATCAGTGTGATTTTATATTCAATTCGCACAATAGCGCTTCAACCATGGATGGGTTATAAGTTTCGATTGTACATTGTGTATGTACGTGTATAATTTGCGTGTAAATGTTCTGTATATTTTACTTTCATATTATATGTGGCAGACCACTCTTCTGAATCATATATTGACATCCCAACATGGAAAGCGGATTGCTGTCATAGAGAATGAGGTATGACTTTGACTTTGACTTCCCTTTTTTTGTTTTTGCATTTTTGATATTAACTTCTGTAGTGACCAATTTCTTTCGCGGGATCCATATTTGTGCTATATTAAGTTTTTTAACCATGACATCATGAAAAAGGTGAGGTGGAAAAGAATCAAGATATTAAGCATAGGTTACCCTTGAGATTATGAAAATATGGGAATTCCAAGAAATTGATGATCTATTAGATGTCATGAATAATGAGATAAATAACTCGAGAATCAGTATTCTTGTCAAGCAGTACGTCAATGTGTGTGTGTATATATATATATATATATATATATATATATATATATATATATATATATATATATATATATATATATATTGAACTTTTTTTAATTTGTGATACTTTTGGGTGCAGTTCGGTGAAGTAGATATTGATAGTTCGTTAGTTGCCAGTCATTCCTCATCCAATGATGACATCATCATGGTCAACAACGGTTGTCTATGTTGTACCGTGCGTGGAGATCTTGTCAAAATGCTATTGGAATTGGTCAACAAGAGGCGGGACAAATTTGACCACATTGTTATAGAAACAACCGGTATGTCAAATAATGTGAATCGATAAGAACTACACTGTTTACTAGTGTTTTCGTTCCTTGTTTCTTCTTTTCATTCTTTTATGTATCTCTGTGTAAACGTAAGTATTTGTTGAAGTGGATTAACAATGTCATGGCGTTTAACGCCATTCTTTTTTTTATTATTCAGGTCTTGCAAAGCCTGGTCCTGTGATTGAAACGTTTTGTAGTGACGAGCTGCTTTCACGCCATGTGAAACTCGATGGAGTTGTTACTTTGGTCGATTCTGTAAATGTCACTAAACATTTGGATGAAGTGAAACCTAGGTTTGTGGTGAATGAGGCTGTGGAACAAATTGCTTATGCGGACCGTATTATTTTGAATAAAGTATGCATTTTTTCTGTTCGTATGGGATTTTTTTTTCTTTTTTACTTTACATTGGGAGATTCTAGGGTTTCTGTTGTGCTTATGCTTGTCGGTTAATGTCGACAGATAGATTTGGTGAGCGAAGCTGATGTGGATACATTAACAAAAAGGATTAAGGTGGGTGTCGTGTTCTTCTATTTGTTATAAATAAAGACCGTTCATTTGCAATGCAATACGTGCTGGTTGATTTTTGATACTAGCGAAATAAAATTATACGACGTGTGATTTCTTTCACATAGTTCTTCTTCCATCAATTTGGAATCCAAACGAACATTGAATTTTTTTTATTTCATTAATTAAATCGGTATCAACTGTAATTGTTGGTATCGCTTTTCCAGCTTATCAATGGAATGGCGCCAATAAAGCTAGCGAAGCATGGTTTAGTTGACATGGACTTTGTTTTGGGAGTTGGTGGTTATGATCTCGACAGGTATTTTTTTTTCATCATAAATTCATTTATTGCAAAAAAATAAATAAATAAATTGAAGTATTTTTCATATTTTAGTATTGATCATGCTAAATTAATGATTTTTTTCTGATATTTAAATGCATCGTCTTCTGCAGAATTGATTCCGAAGTTAAACCAGATGATTCTCATTGTTCTCATCATCATGAAACCGGGCATGGTGTGTATTATGCTATATATCTTAACTATTCATACTAAATCTTATTCTTGATATTCTTCTCGAGTTATTTCTGCAATTATCTTTTTTCAAAATTTGTATGCAGAATTAAGTTTATTAAAAAAAAAAAAAAAAATGTTACCCGTGCTTTAGTGATTTATATACTACTATTCTTATAACTTTGCAACCTCGTTTTCTATAGAGCATCACAAAGGGCATCATCATCATAATCACGTACACGATTCTGCCGTCACCAGTGTCAGTATTGTTTCTGAAGGAACTTTAGATCTCGATTATGTAAGATTCTTGCTTCTTGCTAATTGCTGTCCTTTTTTTTTTTTTTTTTTTTAATAAATACATTTAAAATTCTGATTATTGTAATATTGGTGCTGGTAATAATACAGTTCGATGATTGGCTCGAAAGATTGATAGAAGAGAAAGGTGATGACATGTACAGAATGAAAGGAATATTATCAGTGACCGATTCTGAACAACGATACGTTTTCCAGGCAATAAATATAATCTTATTTCTTCATTCGTGTTAAAATAGTTGTGCTGTCTGAAATTTTTTAATCCTCGATTCCTTGTTTTTCTTTAATTAGGCGGTGCATTCTATTTTCGATGGCTGCCCAGGCAAGGAATGGGACCCGGAGGAGAAAAGGGTAAACAAAATTGTATTTATCGGGAGGAATTTGGACGAAAATGCCCTTAGGAAAGGCTTTAGAGGCTGTTTAGTGTGAGTAGAGTCGACTAACGGAAGCTTCCGTTGATAGCTTACACTAGCGCGAGGAAACGTACTACGGTCGTTAGAAGGTTCTGCAACTGTGATCGATCTTTATTTTATCTAGAAGGAAAGACGAAGAAATTTGTAAAGTTTTTCACAGGACCAGGTTACAAAAATAATATTAGCCAAAATCCTCCTATAATGCAACTTTTTTTTTTTTTTTAGCAAACTACCCCCTAAACCTCACCATTTAGGGGATGGGTGATAAACTAATGTATTATATGGGGTTTTGTTGGTAATATTAATAACAAGGGGACTTTTTGGCAATTTGATTTAAATTTAATAAACGAGTGTTGTTATTTACTGAAATTCATTAAACCTTTGCCTCGGGAATGGGTATGGATTGCTATGTTTCATCTGATATTTACAAGTCGAGCGATACATTTTAATTTTTCTTGTTTCAAAATGTGGAGCTCGTATGACGTAAAACTGGAAAATATTCCACATAATCTAAAATATTCCATTAAATTTAACACGCAATGATGGACGTGTAAGAAAATTCATAATTCAGAAGGATGGTTGTAATTACCTAAATATGATGGGCATTTTTCGTAATTTAAACATATCTCAGAGAGTTGTGAGAGTAATTTAACCCTATGTAATCTACACACGTTGGCAAAATTATTCTAAATAAATAAATAAATAAAAATGGGCCAATCAGATTATGCCACCTACTAGCACCACAGTCCACATAAATATTTATCTGTGAGCAAAATTGAAACTAAAAAAAAAAAAAAGAAGTTCAAACTCAACTACGAAATCTTGAGCTGTGACTTCAAAATGCCGTTATTAAATTATCCAACGGTTTCTTGGTTTCCAATTCTATCATCTTCATCTTTGTCCAAGTCACAGGTTCTTTTTATTTATTTATTAATTAATTAACTTATTTATTTTTTCCATTCTAATTACAACATGTAATCAAGAATGTTATTGCATTGCAACTTCCTAAAGTTAATATTGCTTCAAAAATATGCAGGGTCTTATTACACATGGAGGGTTTCTTCGAATCGAGAAATCGAAACGTATATTATGCAATAAAAAAACCGTTGTCCGAAAATTGTCGAGAAATCTCGATTTTGTGATTAATGCCGCCGCCGCTGCTGGTGCCGAGAGTGGTTCTTCTGTAGATTTTGATGTGCCTTTTCCAATTGATTATACACAACTTCTTTATCAAGTAATCTTTCTCTATTTTAAATTAGTGTTTTTTTTCGACATAATCACGATTGCCATTTTTATCGAACATTTCGTACAATTCTCGAAAAATCGAACAAACAACTTCGTAAATTACTCGATGTGAATCAAAATTTAGCCGATTTTGTAATGACTAATGATTAACAGGCCAAAGAAGCAACCGAATCGGCACTAAAGAACAATGTGCAGTTAATGGTAACTCGATTTTCGTTATTCTCTTCTGTTTTTTTTTTGTTTTTCATTTTCGTTTTATAGTAACGACAGAAGAATAAACATACAATGTACCATACTAAAAATTGTCAGAGTTTGTGAGAAACAAGTTTCTGCAACAGGAAATCGAATTCCCGACGTCTGGTTTGGAATCTGTACCAGGTAATAAGTATCTTTATGCCTTAAGACACCTTTCGAAAATAAAATCAAATAAATTGTCTTAAAATTTTAATATTTATTTTTACATGCAAAAAATTTCGTGTTTATTATATATGATCAGGCGACGGTGAAGGCGGTATAGAAATGACAGGGAGTATGCAACTTATTCGTGAATTTTGCGACCTCGTCATTACTCCAGAGAAAGTCACACGGACTCGAATTGTACGTTCGGAATTCAGAACTTTTATTTAAAGATTATTCAAATATTTTTCTAAATATAATGTACAATGGTATTTTCGTAAATGTGTATATAGTTCTTTCCCGAGGCCAACGAAGTGGATTTTGCAAGAAAATCGGCATTCGGAGGATCTTCATTGAAATTGGACTACTTAACAAAACCGTCGTTTTTCGAAGATTTCGGCTTCGGAACGAAAGTTAAAATGGCTGACAGAGTAAAGCCGGAAGACGAACTTTTCTTGGTTGGATATCCGTATTTTAATGTTAATGGTAATATTTCTTAGTCTTTTGTCTCTAAATATATATAAATTTATATACATGTATATATATAAATTTTGGTGATGGCTTTTTCGATGCGATGAAGAGATGCTTGTGGTTGAAGAACTGTATAAAGAAGCTGTGGTCGGGACTTTGCGTAAAATGATTATATTCAACGGTGAACTTGACAGAATACGATCCGGCTGTATCCTTAATTAGTTTGTTCATAATTGTATTTTGGTGTCGGAAAAGACTGCGTTTTTTTATCCATGAATTTTTTTCTTTTCGTTATGTCGGAATATTTGAAGTTTTCGATATTGACGTACGATAAAAAAGATTATCCGGCGTTTTTCTATCCGAAACTGGCTGCACTGACGCAATCGTTTCTGCCGAAGATGGAGACTGTTTATTACATTCACAACTTCAAAGGTCGAAACGGAGGTGTCCTTTTCAGGTTCGATTTTGCATCTCTTTCTAAATTTCGTATTCTTTCAAGTTCAAATTAATTATATTATCATAGAACTTGCTGCATGTTTTAGTGTTTTTAATCTCTCTCTCTCTCTCTCTCTCTCTCTCTCTCTCTCTCTCTCTCTCTCTCTCTCTCTCTCTCTCTCTCTCTCTCTCTGTGGCAGGAGCTACCCTGGACCATGGAAAGTAATTAAAAGAGTGAGAAACAAATATGTATGTGTGCATAAGCAGGAAAAGATGCCATCACTTAAGGAAGTTGCTTTGGAAATTCTTCCTTCAGCATAAACTCTGTATGCATGTATATATATGCTTATATATATATACTTTCTATGAATCAACTTTATATATCTTTCTTTATATATTGTATTCTATCTATCTCTCTCTTTTTGTTTCTAAGATAGGAGCTTGGTATGAATTTTTAAAATTACTAAATAAATCCTATAAGCAAACAATACTTATAGGAGCTTATTTGCATAGAATAGATGATGAGAAAATAAAACTAGTCACTAATTATTTTTAAATGATTTTAGAGAGAAAAGTCTTTATTTATTAACATTCTGACTTTTCTTTCCTATTTTCAAACGTTGATCGAACTCCCCGGGATGAGCACAAACTCCACATTGGTATGATATTGTCCAAATTGGGCCGGGCCCAACTGATTTTGCTCTTGGGTTTCCCCAAAAGGCCTCATACCAATGGAGTTACTATCCCCTCCTTATAAAGGATAGATCTTTCCCATATTTAACCGATGTGGGACATTGTTTGCACCTCAACAATCCTCCCCTCGAACAAAGTACCACATAGGTCGGACCACAAAGGACCACCGAGCCTCCCCTCAATTTGCGCCTGGGGCTCACACCACCGAGCCTCCCTCCTGGAGCTCGTCGAGCCGCCTCCATTTGCGCACCGGGAGCTCACCATTTTTTTGTTCGACACCGAGGATTCGAGAATTTCCACCACATGGTTAGGTCTGGGCCATGGCTCTGATACCACTGTTGGGTGGCCGTTCAAATAGCATTAATATTACAGACCTTTAATCAAATGAATTACAATGATTAATAAGCCTAAGGGGAAGGGGATTATGACTTAATAAATAAATTACAGAAATAATAATAATAAGAACGAATCTGGGGCAGATCGAAAATCTGCCCGTTTTCAGCTCCGGTGGAGAAGATGACACATTAACGGCTCAGTCCTCATTTCCCGTGTCCACGTCCGGAGTCCAGTCGGCGGCAGCCAGCACACTCCCGGTGTCAAGCTCACAGATCCACGCCGAGCAGTCAGAACTTCATCCGAGTGCTCAGATCTCAGCCTCACTCCGACTGTAGTCTCAACCCAACCCAAAAACCCCAACGAATCGAACTCACACACACAGTGTCTCCCCAGATCTGTTACCCTCACTCACAGAGGTCACAAAACCACTCACCACAGAGAGGTTTAAGACAAGAAGGTAGAAGATGGGAAGATTTCGTTGTTCTCTTCATCTTCAAGAAGGGAAAGAGAATCGACCGAATCTCCGACCGCCATGGAATCCGGCGAAAGATTCGGCCGCCGAGAAGAGAGAGAAGAGAGAAGGTGCAGCTGCTAGGTTAGGGTTTGAAGGCTTAGAGAGAGTGGGGTGATATATATATGTGCCATGGATGGCTGAGATCGAGACTTATCAATCAACGGTCCAGATTGAATCTGCTTGGGCTTTAAGTGAGCTAATAGGCCGACACCAAGGGAGTGGGCTGCACAAGATGTGTTAGCAATTTTGGGCCAAATAAACATTTGGGCCCCTTTTATCTAACAATCTCCACCTGGGACCAAATGGACTATCGGGACAAAATTGGGATATGAGGTCATCATTGCCGTTTTAAATGTACCTGCACAACAAAACACAAAGTCAGCAACGTACGTTAAAAAAATAATCACACAGATTAAAAATAGGGGCAGTCACTAAGACAGCCCTATAATTACACACAGTAATTAAGATTGAGAGATTAGGCTCAAGCTTTTTAAGCAAGAGCGAAACTTCTCGAGTGGTAGACACTTAGTACCCATATCTGCTGGATTAAATTGTGATGAGATTTTTTCCAGCTTGATAATACCCTGTTCCACAATATTACGAATAAAGTGATACTTAATCTCAATGTGTTTAGTACAATCGTGGAAAACCGGGTTTTTACATAATTGAATTCCTGATTGGCTATCAGAGTAAACAGTGACACCCTTTTTAAGAAAACCAATTTCGCGCAGAATGCCTTTAAGCCATATGGCTTCTTTCATTGCCTCGGTGGCAGCGATGTATTCAGCCTCGGTTGTAGATAGGGCTACAATATTCTGCAGTTGCGATTTCCAACTAATGCATGATCCACACAAAGTGAAAACGTAAGAAGTGGATGATTTCCTACTGTCTCTATCATTCGCAAAGTTGGAGTCAACATAGCCAATTAATTCAATTTCAGTTTCAGATTTAGAAAAATTTAGGCCAATATGCAAATAATGTTTCAAATAACGAAGAAGCCATTTCAAAGCTTCACAATGCGGCATACTTGGGTTCGACATATAGCGACTCAAACAACTTACCGCATAAGCTATATCAGGACGAGTGCTTACCATCAAGTACATCACATAACCTATCGCATTGACATAAAGAACATTTTGCATAGAGTCAATTTCAGTTTCAGTCTTGGGGGACTGATCCTTACTTAATTGAAAATGGGCAGCTAAAGGCACGTTTGCAGGTTTAGCATTAGACATGGCAAATTTTTCTAAGATCTTACTCACATAATAAATTTGATTCAAGAACAGCAAATTATTATCTCGATTGCGATCAATGTTCATGCCCAATATTTTCTTAGCATCCCCTAAGTATTTCATGTCAAATTGTTCACTTAGACACATTTTCACATGATCAACAGATTTCACACAATGGCTGATTATGAGCATATCATCAACATAGATCAACAAGAAAATATGCACAGAGCGAGTATCTTTGAAGTAAAGACAAGGGTCATAATCACTTTTCTTAAACTTCAACGAAAGCATGCAAGAATCGAATTTCTTATTCCATTGCCTAGGTGATTGTTTCAAGCCATATAAAGATTTTTTCAGCAAACACACATATTCAGGCTTTTTAGCATCTACGAAGCCCTCGGGCTGTTTCATGTAAATATGCTCATCTAACTCACCATGCAAGAAAGCAGTTTTTACATCCATTTGTTTCAATTCCCAATTAAAATGCGCAACTAATGCAAGCATAATACGAACGGTGGTAAATTTAACAACGGGAGCAAAAACTTCAGTATAATCTATACCTTCCTTTTGCGTGAAACCTTTAGCAACAAGACGAGCCTTATACCTAATGGAGTCTACCTCATCCTTAACCTTAAACAACCATTTGCAGTCTATCAAAGAGCAATTAGCAGGTTTAGGAACAAGAGTCCAAGTTTGATTAACATGCAGAGAGTTCATTTCTTCTTTCATAGCATTTAACCATTCAGCTGATTTATCAGATTTTACAACATCCCTAACAGTTTTAGGTTCATTGCTATCTATAGATTCAAACACATTGAAAACATGAGAAGCAAGATGAAAACTATCAAAACGTTGTGGGGGCCTAGCATTTTCACGTCTAGGTCGACTCTAGCAAGTTGATAATCAGACAAGTCATCCACATTAGGCAAGTCATGTTCAACATTTTGGTCATGCAAACTTTCAAGTATTTCAGATTCAATATCAGGCAGATTTTCAGATTTAACAGTAGACAACTCCACCTCATTTGGAGTAGCCTCTGAATTCACAACATTATGCACAACAAGGCAAGGAAAAACAGATTCATTAAAAATCACATCACGACTAATAACAGTTTTATAGCCATGTTCCCCTTTAAACCAAAGTCTATAACCTTTAACCCCTTCAGGATAACCCAAGAAAACACATTTCACAGAACGAGGTTCAAGCTTATCACTTTTATGATGCATGAATGCAGCACAACCAAAAACACGTAAGTTGGACAAATCAACCTTTTTACCCGACCAAACACATTCAGGCAAATCACCATTCAAAGGCACAGAGTGAGATCTATTATTCAAATAGGTGGCAGTCAAAACAGCCTCACCCCAAAACATAGTTGGTAAACCCGAAGTGGCGAGCATGGCTCGAACCCTCTCTAAAAGAGTTCGATTCATGCGTTCAACCACCCCGTTTTGCTGAGGGGAGTAAGGAACAATTTTGTGCCTTTTAATACCAGATTCAGAGCACATAACATCCATTTCTTGATTACAAAATTCTGTACCGTTATCTGTCCTAAGGGTTTTTATCCGTTTTCCTGTTTGGTTCTCAATATAAACTTTCCATGTTTTGAACTTATCAACAACATCAGATTTTTGTTTCAACAGGAAGACAAACACCTTACGAGAGAAATCATCAATTATGGACAGAAAGTAACGGTTCCCACCATGTGTAGGAACACTGGCAGGACCCCACACATCAGCATGCACATACTCAAGAATATCATAACATTTAGGGGGATTGGGGGAAGGGGTTGGTTGAAAACAAACACGAGTTTGCTTTCCAACGATGCAAGAGTCACACATAGTAACCTCATACACTTTATCATTGCCAAAATAGTGATTGTTATGCAGAATGCTGAGGCCTTTATTACTAATATGACCTAGTCTATTATGCCACAGAATAGAATGATCACTTTGGACAGCATTAACAGAAGCAGATGATTCAGAATGACATACATACATATTTTGCATTCTTATGGCCTTAAAACATAGCAGATTACCCCTCATAATTTTCATGCAACCACTACCCCAACCACCATGAAACCCATCATCTTCTAAGATAGCACATGAAATCAGATTTTCACTCAAATTAGGAACATGCCGCACATTTTGCAAAGTTAACACATAACCAGTTTCAAACTTTAAGCAAACAGTTCCAATTCCATGAACTTGGCGTTTTGTGCCATCAGCCATAGTCACATTGCAATTATTCAACGATTCATAGTGGGAGAAAACATGTTTCATATGAGTCATATGATGTGAGCATGCAGAATCTAAAAGCCAATCATTTTCACCAAGAGATGATAGCACAGAATTCACACAAGCATGTTCACCAACCATAAACACATCACCAAGATTATTATCAGAAACATGATTAGCATGCTGATCATTAGAGTGCTTATTAGGCTTAGCACAGTTCTGAGCATAATGACCAGGTTCACCACAATTATAGCACTTACGACTGTTAACACGAGTTTTCGACTTACTCCTGCCCCTGCCCTTTTTCTTTTGAAAATTGTTTTGATGATAACCATTTTGAGAAACATTTTGGTTAGAGGAGGAAGGCTTATTTGAAAATCGGTTTTGCTGTCTTCCTCTCACAAAGTTCACCTCACCAAAACTCTTATTGCTTTTGTTAACTCTTAAATCCAGTTCCTTACTCTTTAAACCATTTATAACAGTTTCAAGAGAAATATTATCCCTGCCATACTTAATAGCAGATTTCAAATCGTTGTAAGAATCAGGGATTGCATTTAACAAAACAATGGGAGTATAGTTATCAATACTTTTGTCTCCCGTCAGTTTAATATCCTGAACTAATCTGGTAAACTGATCTATGTTCTCATCAATATCTTTGGTTATATCCAATTAGAATCTAAAAAACTTTTCGAGTAAAAACAATTTTGAGGGCAGAGAAGTTTCAGTGTACAACTCATCTAACTTTTCCCACAGACCTTTGGCAGAATCATGCATACCTACCTTTCTAATCACAGAGTCAGAAAGATTCAATATAATGGCAGAGTAAGCAAGTTCATCAAGTTCTATTTTCTTAGAAGCAGTAGTTTCAGCAGCATAAGATTCATCAATAGCCACATAACATCTTTGTTGAATTAACACACCTTTCATTTTCTGTTTCCAAATAGAAAAATCACCCTTACCATCAAAATGAGCCATAGAATAGACAGACATGGCGGTCATACAAATTTCAGCACATAGCAAGATATTAGACCAATTTTTCACAATAGTCCCAAATTGGGACAGGTGCATATGCAACAAGGATAGGCAATCTTGGAGACCCTCCCTCACAGGATTCCAGGGCACTTGCGGTCCGGTCAAGTGAGGTCGAGAATCCAAGTTATACCACCCTTTAATATTTATATATATAAGTGAGCAGTTTATATATATATGCAGCGGAAGAATAATGTTCACACAGAAGCAAGAGTGGCACACAGACCACAACAGAACACACAGAGTGGCTCACATACCACGAATCACACACAGTGGCTCACAGACCACAGAATCTAAAGATAAGACAGTACCAATCACAGCAGAAAACTAAATCCCAACCATAGGGGGTTTAGGGTACAAAACCAAAGCATCGTCAAGTTGGGGGTGCTCGTTCAAATAGGGCGTACGGAAATCCAACCGGATTCCGCTCAGGTATTGTACCCTAAACCCCCTATGGTTGGGATTTAGTTTTCTGCTGTGATTGGTACTGCCTTATCTTTAGGCCCAACAAGTTTATGCCAGAATCTTGGTGGAACGTCGTTCTTGCGATACCGGGACAGGTTTCCCGATGATCAAGTCAAAATGAGTGTTTTGAGTGTACTATTATGTGTTTTTTAATAAAGAACATTAGAGAAAAATAGTTTCATTAGAGTTTCTAACATAATTCCCTTCTTATTAATTTGGACGTAAGCCGCATTCAATGGGCTTTTACGTTAAATAAGCTCCAGTTCGCTTAAAACTGTGATCCCGAGGTCTCACCACTATACCTCGTGTCGTCGTACGTACGAGGTAAGGTGCAAACAACATTTTCTCCCCGTTAAGATTTTATGTACATTTTTTAGCAGGACTGAGTTTCTATTTCTCAATTGGCCTTCTTAGACCTTATGTCCAATTGGTCTAATTCACTTAGACGAGTCAAATATGGGTTAAGATAAAGTTGAACATAAAAATAAATTGTTAATTTCTTCACTGAATTTGTTGGCAACGAAACAGAGATAACAAAAAAAAAAATCTTTTGCTGTTACAAAAAGATCACTTAAAAAAAGGGGAAACTACAGAAAAATCCCTAAACCAAAACTTGAAACACAGATCAGTCCCTAGGTAGTTTCCCCTAGCATTTCAGTCCCTACTCACGCGCCTAACATGCAGATCAGTCCCTAATAAAATGTGCAAATACGAAAATACCCTTTACTTTATACTAATTTTACATAACTTCTTTTCAACTTCCCACGCGCCGTTTGTATTACACGCTCTTTGCCCGTTACATTTCAAAAATCAAACAACAAAAAAGAAGCTAAAAAGGCGCAGAAAAAACCACCGTTCAGTAATACCCATTTTCAGACCAAGAAGAAACGAAGAAGAAACGAAGAAGAAACGAAGAAGAAACGCAACAGAGAAACAACAAAGAAGGAAGAAATTACGAAACACGAAGAATCAACAAACCGCAGAAAAATAGTATAAACAAACCCATTTATAAACAATGGTGAAGCAGGGTAAACAACAAGGTTTGATTTTTTATTTTTTTTTCATTTTCTTGGAAACAGACCCATTTGGGTGTTGCTTAAGCAGGGCAAAAAGTTTTATTTGTTATAGAATTGCATGATTTTGAACATATCCACTCATGGGTATTATGCCTCGACTTTATTCGGTGTTTGCCCTAATCATTAAATCGGTTCCAATATTTGTTGTTCTGTTGTTTGGGTTTGCAAAGATCATTTATTTGTTGTCGAATTTCATGATTTTGTAACAGTTTTCTCATGGGTATTATTCTTCGGTGACATTAGCATGTCCCCAAAGCATTTTGAGTCCTAACAAGGGTTTCATATAGGATATGGGAAAGAGGCTTATTGTATTTTTCGTACTGGTTCTATAGTATGTGTCATGCGCAGTAATGGTATTAATAGTGCATTTAGATGGTATAATCTTTGATGGTTCTGTAGCATGTGTCATATGCCACAATAGTATTACCAGTGACTTTGAATGGTATTACTAGTGACTTCGGATGGTATTGACATGTGGTACTAGAAGTATAATGTTGATGGTCCTGTAGTATAAGTCATATGCCATAATAGTATTACTAGTGCCTTTGAATGGTATTACTTGTGACTTCGGATGGTATTGACTTGTGGTACTAGAAGTATAATGTTTGATGGTCCTGTAGTATAAGTCATATGCCATAATAGTATTACCAGTGCCTTTGAATGGTATTACTAGTGATTTCGGATGGTATTGACATGTGGAACTTTATAGTACGTTGTATTTGTTATAATTGTATTTGTTTTATGTGTATGTAATTGCAGGAATTGTTGTAAAAGAAGATTGCAGCAAGCTATCAATAGGCTGCAGGTGCTCACCGATCGCTTTTCACCTAACTATGGAAGGTGTGAAAAAAGTGATGAAGAAACAACATCATGAAGTACTGAAGAAAAATCCCTTCTATCACTACATGGACATGCCTAAAATAAACCACAGCTTCCATAGGGTTGTGTCTCTCATGCAAGCGTACAATCCAGAAGATCGGGCCTTCTGGTTTGGGGGAAATACTATACGCTTGGAATTCACTCCGCAGCAATTATCTATCGTATTAGGGCTGCAGTACGAAGGCGTACCGGTGGATGTGAATATGGATGGTAGAGACACTGATTTCATCACACGTATTTTTGATGGTAAGTTATCTTTAGTGACGAGGCCATATATTGGTTATAAACTGGAGGCCTATGCAGTTATGACCGATCAACAATCTGTTGAAGATTTCAGCAGATTGTACACTATTTATCTGTTAAATACTATTCTACTGCCAAAGGGGAACAAAACGTTAGAAAGGTGGGTTTATCCGCATGTAGAAGATTTGGAGGTTTTAGGGTCTTTTGCATGGGGAAAGTTGGTGTATGATATTCTTGTTGAGAATATGGAGGGGTATCTGAAGGGGGGGTTGAAGTATTTTGATGGATGCACTATCGGCTTATTGGTAAGTGATATCTAATAGTGAATATATATTATGTTATATTGAATATACCAATTAATATTGATTCCAAAATACGCAGGCATGGGTGCATGAAAGGATCACGTCACTAGGGGTTAGCACCAGTGTTTACAAATTTCCCCGGTTCTTCCGGTGGCAAGACAGCAAAATCCCAATCGATGAAGAAGCAGCTAGGTTGCTTTTTGATCAGATAAAACAAGTGCAGGTAACACTTTGAGTTACAAAATATATAATGTATTAGGTATTTGCTAACAAATTTTTTACGTTTATTAGGTTATACCATTTTCTGTGTACCCGAAAGAGAAAGCGTTGCTTTCTCCGGTTTTGGAAGTAATTTCTGGTCCAGTTGTTGGAATTAGTGCTGACAGATTTGTGGAAATAAGTTCTGAGAGTAGTGAAGATGAGATTGGAGACGTGGAAGCAACATCTGTAAGTCATTAATACAATAAACCCTAAAATTCATACTTCCATTCCCATTGGAACATACTATATGTCAACTAATATAATACTATGGTATAACATGTTTCGTACTATTGTTTTTTTTAGTTGCAGCAGATGATGAATAACTTAAAAAGGAAGAGGGGGAATGTAACAGAAGAAAAAAATAAAGAAAAAAAAATGCAGAGTAAGAGAAAGAAAGAAAAGGAGATAGAGAAAGAGAAGGAGATAGAGATAGAGAAAGAGCAGGAGAAAGAGAAGGAGAAAGAGAAAGAGACAGAGACAGAAAAAGAGAGAGAGACGGAGACAGAGAAAGAGATAGAGATAGAGGCAGAGATAGAGGAAAGGGAAAAGGAAGGAGAAAATGAAGGAGGAAAGGGGATGGAAGGTGAAGGAGAACGAAGTGAAGAAAGAGAGAGAAATCAAGGAGACGAAAGTGAAGAAAGAGAGAGAAATCAAGGAGACGAAAGTCAAAGTCAAAGGCCAAAGTCAAAGGCCAAAGTTCCACGCGTGCGAGGACGAGGACGAGGACGTGGTCGTAAACAAGTTCCTGTGTCCAAGGTTTCGGTTTCAGTCCCTGGGATCAAGGTATTTTTATCTAATATTAGTATTACATTATTATTATTTTTTGTCATAATTGGTGTGATTTATTCGTTATATAGAATGCCGATTATTACCGGGGAAGAAATGACTACGTACGTCGTGACCAAATATCCGAAGAAGATAGGATATTGTTGGATCAGTTCTTGGAAAGTGTTGATTTAGGGTAAGAGCACAACCACCTTGATAGTACATGTTAATGTCTTTAATGGTATATGTCAAGTGAATGCATAGTACATGTTGACTGCATGTTATAGTATGTAGTAACTTTGTACATAGTATAAGTTTACTTATCCAATGGTACATGTTGACTGCATGTTATAGTATGTAGTAACTTTGTACATAGTATAAGTTTACTTATCCAATAGTACATGTTTACTGCATGTTATAGTATGTAGTAACTTTGTACATAGTACAAGTTTACTTATCCAATAGTACGTGGTTATGTCTTACTGTAGTGAAATTATTGTGGAGAGAGGCCCACATCAGTTGACGGGAAGGCATATGTGCGAACTTTTATTTGATGAAATGCTGAGTGCAGAACACATAGATTTGTACTTGAATCTATTATGTTCCGAATCTATCATGACCCAGCATGGACATGAGATTGATTACCTTGACTCCCCTGCCCAGGTATATAGTGGTTTAACAAATAATTTTGCATACATTACAATGTTATCTAATATTCTCTATTATGTTTCGTAGCAAGAGTTAATGTCGCGACCTCGGATGGACGTAGAACGAATGAGCGATGCCAAGTTTGATCGTCTTCTCAATGATTTTACTATTTTTGGAACGATGGCTTTTGACAAGCTAAACACAGCAAATATCTTCAGTAAAACATTTGTCATGATACCTATCAATTCCAGTGAACACTGGTTCCTGCTTGTTCTGAACCCAATAGATAAATGTATTTACCATTGGAACTCCATAGACTATTCTCCGAATTTCCCAGGAATTGCGGATTATGTCGTAAGCCCATATTCTTGTAATTAGTTATTCTTTATTCTTGCGAATTGTTGTAGACTAATATAATATTTTATTTTCGTAGGCCTCGTTTTACAGCAAGGTGGTTGAAAGAAGGTCTGGGTTGCAGATACAATCGGAAGCTAAATGGGTTCATGGATGCAGGCAGCAGGATGGGAACCTTGATTGCGGCTTGTTTGTCTGCATGTGGGCATATTGTCATGCTATAAACAGTGAAGATATTTGGTTTAAGGAAAAAACTTGCGATATCAAAATACTTCGCCCAAAACTAGCAGCTATCTTTCTGAGGCATCGGGGAGTAGAAGTGGAAGCTAAATATGAAATAGATCTGGCGTTATTGTGAAAAAACTGGGAGTGGAAGTGTTTTGGGGTTCTTGTCTTTTTTGTAATTAATTAATGAACAGGTGAATGTGTTTTTATGCCATAAACAATCTGTCCTTTTGTTGTAGAGCTAATAATACTATTGATTAGCTCTACTCGTACTTTTTCATTGTATACATTGTACTATATGTTTCGATGAAATGTACTTGCCTTTTGAACACATGGTACTTTATTTTGCGATTAATTAGTTTGTATAAAGAATATAAGCGTACCATAAAAATGAGCAACAAATACTGTCTAGTCCATTCGAAGATACCTTGTCAACAATAGACTTGTACTTATTTGATGAACAAAGCGTACTTCACATGTGTATTCACAAAAAACTTACCATAATCGATGTTGATTGACTCCCACATTGTCTCCATTATTGTTTTAGATGATTATTTTAAGGTAGGTGAGCATTATTGTTGCGTTTGGAATACAAGATCCCATAAATATGTTGAATTTCATACATGATACACATATACTATACAATATAGTCATACATTGTCTCCATTCATTCTTAATAGTCTTAAACTGAAGAGTTGTGTCTTAAAATGCGATCATATGGACGCATTGGCCCGACAATAATATATAGACTGTAAAAATACTATATGAATGGCAAACATATACTTTATCAGTGAACAAATCGTACTATAGTCACGACTCACTTGTACTTTACCAGCTTATACATTATACTTAATTGGTGAACAAAGCGTACTATATTTTTTGATGAATTGAATTGTACCAATTTCATCGACGTTTTAATGATCAATAAGTACGGGAGATGCATAAATTATGTTTTAGATGATTATTTTAAGGTAGGTGAGCATTAGTGTTGCGTTTGGAATACAAGATCCCATAAATATGTTGAATTTCATACATGATACTCATATACTATACAATATATTCATACAAGTCTACAATGCTCAAGTGTAAAACTAATACTTTCCTCAATTCTTACCATAGTCGATGTTGATCTACTCCCACATTGTCTCCATTCATTCTTAATAGTCTAAAACTGAAGAGTTGTGTCTTAAAATGCGATCATATGGATGCATTGGCCCGACAATAATATATAGAGTGTAAAAATACTATATGAATGGCAAACATATACTTTATCAGTGAACAAATCGTACTATAGTCACGACTCACTTGTACTTTACCAGCTTATACATTATACTTAATTGGTGAACAAAGCGTACTATATTTTTTGATGAATTGAATTGTACCAATTTCATCGACGTTTTAATGATCAATAAGTACGGGAGATGCATAAATTATGTTTTAGATGATTATTTTAAGGTAGGTGAGCATTAGTGTTGCGTTTGGAATACAAGATCCCATAAATATGTTGAATTTCATACATGATACTCATATACTATACAATATATTCATACAAGTCTACAATGCTCAAGTGTAAAACTAATACTTTCCTCAATTCTTACCATAGTCGATGTTGATCTACTCCCACATTGTCTCCATTCATTCTTAATAGTCTAAAACTGACGAGTTGTGTCTTAAAATGCGATCATATGGATGCATTGGCCCGACAATAATATATAGACTGTAAAAATACTATATGAATGGCAAACATATACTTTATCAGTGAACACATGGTACTATACTCACGACTCACTTGTACTTTATCAGCTAATACATTATACTTAATTGGTTAACAAAGCGTACTATAAATGCTGAACTAATTAAACAACAGTACATAGGTTTTACATAGCATGTAGACTGCAAATATTACTAGATTCAACACTATCAAACTATGAACTACTCCACCTTCAGAATTGCAATTCTTCACTTCACTTTCTTGATGGACTTGGTTCATCGACGCACTTGTAGCTTCATTTTCTTCACGATTTGAGTTGGAAAAAGTTTGCCCAACTTCAAATGGTTCACACCAATGGGAGTAGCCATGGTGTGGGCAACAGTAAAATAACCTTCCGGGATTCGAAATAGTTTCTGAAACCATGATTATTGTTTTCTTCCCACAATCAAGACGCTTGCATTTCCCTTTTTTGTATTTTAACCCACTCATTTGAGTGGTGCTACTAGAAGAAGCCATGAATTAGAAACAAATGAGCCTATGTGTCATTTATGGTCATATTATGACTTGACTAGTTCTGACAATAAGCAACGGCTATATTATAAGCAACGGCTATATTGTAACGGTCATAAATTGAGTAAGTCATACCATCCTATCTCATAGATAATACCATGCGTAAATCAAATCAGTACCTTTATACTGAAAATGATAAACCATCAAGCAGCAACAAACATACCATCATATCGCATATCTAATACCATGTGTAAATAAAAATAGTACTATTAGACTGAAAATGATAAACCATCAACCAACAATAGGCATACCATCCTATCTCATATCCAATACCATGTGTAAATAAAAATAGTACCATTAGACTGAAAATGATAAACCATCAATGAACAGAGTACCTAATACATAGTACAAACTACAAATAGCAAAAACATAGTGCAAATTGAAACATAGTACAAAGTTCAAAACAACATAGTGCAAATCACATAATAATAAAGTACAAACAGCCAGTTTTCATTCACTTCAATCACTTGAATAACATAATGGGCAATCATGTAAGCTCTCCTCCATCTTGTCCTCCCTGATGAAAAACATAAAATTTACATTAGAAACAAGACTAGTTAGTTTAAGTAACACAAATGCAGACAATATTTACATTAAAAAAAATTGCTAGTCAGATTGGTTGTGTGCAAGTACGACGATTGTGTCCAGGCTTCCCACACCGAGTACACTTCAGTTTACGAGTTTGCACTTGTGAAGGAATTCTTTTTGTCTTTCTACGTCCTGGTCGAGTTCTCGAATCAGGTGCATTAACAAAGACATCGGGCGGAGCATTACACGCATCGTACAAGTCAAAGTCCTCATCAAACGAGGGAATTGGGTTAATCGTGAATTGATATACCTGTTTGTACGTATCAATATGAAAGCATGGATCAACAAACTCATATACTGAGTATCCTTTTGACTCCAAACATGCACATGCATGTTTGCATGGAAGTTTCTCTAATTGCCATGCTTTACAAGAACAAGTCTTGTGCTGCAAGTCAACCTTATACGACTTGTCCTCATCATATACCTCAAAAGCGGTACTACTTGATCTACAATATTTTAAGGAACGAGAGGCCATATGATTGATTGTTAATCTCTTTAGAATTTTCTTGCACAATATGCCAGTCATTGCCAAACTTTTTCCTTGTCGTTTAACTAGCATCTCCATTACTTTGATCCGTATGTGATCAATCATGGATGGAACAGGCAAAGATCGGGCATCTTTAACCCAACCATTCCAATTTTCTGCCTGATTATTGTTCACGATTCCCCATCTTTCTCCAGAAAAATAGGCATTCGCCCAATGATTTGGATCAGAATTCGAAATAAATGATGCCGCGAGAGGCATAGATTGCACTATACGAGAAATAGTTGCATCGAACTCCTGCCGAGTAGGAGCATATGCAGCATTATGTAAAACACTCGCCCAGTATGACTTGTTGTGCAATGGGTACTTCCTCAGGACCTATATTATTTTGAAACATGTTATAC
Organism: Erythranthe guttata; assembly: GCF_056151865.1. Classification (NCBI taxonomy): domain Eukaryota; kingdom Viridiplantae; phylum Streptophyta; class Magnoliopsida; order Lamiales; family Phrymaceae; genus Erythranthe; species Erythranthe guttata. Next base: position 17,002,947 of record NC_142537.1, read on the forward strand.
AAATGTATGAAACATGCTATACAAATGTATGAAACATGCTATACAAATGTATGAAATGTGTTATACAAAAGTATGACACATGTTACACAAATGTATGAAACATGTTATACAAAAGTATGAAACATGTTATACAAAAGTATGACATGAGGTGACAAAATACCTGAGTTCTAAAGTTATCCACCAAGTGTCGCAAACAATATGCATGGTGGCTACTAGGAAATACCAACGGGACGGCTTTAAGAAGCCCCGAATGACGATCAGAGAAAATGGTAAAAGATCTATTGTCATTGTGAAGATCTAGAATTTGTTTCAGTTTAATGCAAAACCACTCCCAGTTTTTATCATTCTCAGCATCAACAACTGCGTATGCCAATGTATACAAGGAATCATTTGGATCCTTGCACACAGCAGAAAGCAAGCATCCTTTGTACTTATTTTTAATGTGAGTCCCATCCAAACATATCATCGGCCTACACCGATAAAAGCCGGAAATAGAACTCCCAAAACTAATAAATATTCGAATAAACTTTTGAGTAGCAGGTTCAATCTCATACTCTGCCATGCTACCAGGGTTATGCATTTTTAATGCACGACAATAGCGTCTCAGTTTATCATAACATGTCGTCTCATCACCATGGATATCACGCATTGCTTTTTCTTTACCCCTCCATGCTGTGTAGTACTGAAGCTCCAGACCATAATCGTCTCGGATATCTTCTAACATACCACATGGTGTGTAAGCTGGCTGCGTTCTCAATTTTCGTTTCATAATTTGGGCAATCCATGTAGCATCGGCTTTAGGATGACCCCTTGTACGAAGAGTAGCATCACCACAAGTGTGCTCAAGATTGCACTTGCGAATGCTAAATAACTTATCTGACTTGTACAATGATGCATAAACCCTCCATTTGCAGTTTTCGTGAATGCATACTGCTATGATCTTTTGTTGATCATTTTTCATGTACTTAAATGATCGATTATTAGCAATAGAATAGTTTTTCAGCATATGCCTAAAATCATCAGGATCTTTAAAAAACTGATTCTCCCCACGGATGCAATGTCTCCATGCATCAATTGAATTTCCAAGCGGATTACCCTCGATTTCCATCGATTGATCGCCGCTTTTGGTTTCAAAAAAATTTTAAAAATGGATTACAATAGAGTGGAATCCAAATAACAATGTACATGAAAATATCATAACAATGCACTGGTTCCATACTATCTTATCCATTATATAATACTAAGTTTTCCCACAAATAGTACCAAGTTTACATATCACCCATACTATTCAGATGAAGGTTACGTACTATCTTCCCCATTATATGATACTATGTTTTCCCATTAACAGTACCAAATTTACCTATCACCCATACTATTCAGATGAAGGTAACGTACTATCTTCCTCATTATATGATACTATGTTTTCCCACCAGCAGTACCAAATTTACCTATCACCCATACTACTCAGATCAAGGTTACGTACTGTAAGTATCATACGTCCATACCATATTTATATTAGCATGATACTATTATGTGCCATATTTTATACTATGTATCACACAATAATTAACAACCATAAAGAAATGCATTTCAGCAGTACAGAAAAAGATGGAGACCTACCAGCCATCGGTGCGAACCCTCTTTCCACGCGAATTAGCTTCATCTTTGCAGGTCACGACAATGTCGACCACACTCATCTTCATTATCAGATGCAATGCAACCATATTCTCCACATCTTCATCAGTGCCCAATGTCACATACAATCTTTCCCGAGGAGCCAAGTATTGGAGGATCAGTGCATCTGGATGGATATGATTCCATTTGTTGATAATAGCACCATATATCTCCATTAATGTCGAATTACTTTTTATGGAAATAATGTGAAGTTGATTTTTGTATCGACAACTTCCAAGAATCACACTGGGTACATCGTTAGATACATCATTTGTAGCCATTGTGGGGTGGGTGGGTTTTACAGTGATTTTTTCGCCGGAAAAAAGGGGAAACCAGAGGAGAGAAATGGAGAAGAAATAGAGAAGAAAGAAAGCAGATAGAAATGAAGAGAGAGAAGAAAGAAAGAGAAGATGAAGAGAGAGAAAAGCAGGAGAGAGAAAAGGGTGAGAGTGAGAAGAAAATATAATAAAATATATAAAATTCACATTAGGGACTGATCTGCATGTTAGGCGTGTGAGTAGGGACTGAAATGCTAGGGCAAACTACCTAGGGACTGATCTGTGTTTCAAGTTTTGGATTAGGGATTTATCTGTAGTTTCCCCTTAAAAAAACACGATTGCCACGCGTTCCATATGCATTGGAATCCCCGCGCGTGTATTTATTACTTTTACTTAAAGTTGCTAGTGCTAGTAGCCGACACCAAATAAACTATTACACAATAAACGCGTTGTCATTCATCATTCATCACATTTTTTTTTTCTTCCTATTGATCCATCATCCATCATGATTCATCACAATTTTTATTTTATTACTATTATTATTTTTAAAATATATATATATAGATCATGATTCATCACATTATCGCCTCGCAATCTGCGCGTAATTGTTAACAGTAAATATGCACATAATTATACTCTGCATCGGTGATTGTTAATTGTAGATCTACATATTATCGTCTCTGAACCGAGTAATTGTTAACCGTTGATCTACACGTAATCGTATATGCACCTTTTCACACCAATTAGTCAAAAATATCTTTTTCCAATCCTCTTTCCTCCTATTCTTTACTTCTCAACCAAGAGTCATCAATTCCTTTATGTATTATATTATATATATTATAACAGGTGATGTCGATCGTCTTGTGTATATATATAGATATATAGTAGTCAAGAATATTAGTGAACAAAAGCAACAAGAAGCATAAAAATGGAAGCTGCTAATACAACGACTGATATATTGGTTCTGCCATTTTTCGGACAAGGTCATCTCTTTCCATGCGTGGAGCTCTGCAAAAACCTATCTTCCCACAATTGCAGATCCATTTTAATCATCCCTTCTCATCTCTCCTCCTCCATTCCTTCCAATCTCCATCTCCACCCTTCCGTTGAAGTTCTCCAGATCCCCGCCTCCTATTCACCACCACCTCCGGGGACTGCGGCGGCTGTGCCCGCCAAGCCGGTAGCTAAACGCCCGCATCAGGAGCTGGGACAAGGGATCGAGTCCTTCCTCGCGGAAAGGTATCCGGGTCAAACCCGACCCGGATGCGTGGTGATGGATGTGATGATGAGCTGGAGCAAAGAGATTTTTATGAGAGAGAAGATACCTGTTGTGACTTTCTTCACCTCCGGCGCTTGCTCCACCGCTCTTGAGTACGCTGCATGGAAAGCGCACGTGGACGATATGGGGCCCACTGAGACCCGATCACTGCCCGGGCTGCCCGAAACCATGGCCCTGAGCTATTTGGAGATTCAGAGGAAGGACCTGCACCGCCGCCCGGATGGCGGCGGCAGCAGGCGAGGTGGTGGTGGAGGAATGGACTTCAGCCCGCCCAAACCGGGCGGCACGCCGCGGTGGTTGGACGAGGCTGAAGGATCAACCGCGCTGTTACTCAACACGTGCGACGATCTCGAAGGCCTGTTTATTGAGTACCTAAACGGTCAGATAAAAAAACCGGTTTTCGGTGTGGGCCCGTTGCTGCCGGAGACGTACTGGAAATCGACCGGTTCGTTGCTCCACGACCGGGACAGCCGGCCGAAGCGCGAGTCGAACTACACGGAGGACGAGGTGATCCAATGGCTGGATTCGAAGCCGGAACGGTCGGTGATCTACGTTTCGTTCGGAAGTGAGGTGGGCCCGACTATGGATGAGTATGATGAATTGGAGGAGGCTTTGGAGGAATCGGGCCGGTCGTTTATATGGGTGATCCAGCCCGGATCCGGATTATCCGGCCCGCCCGCAAACTTCTTCGGCGGCAAAAAACGCGGTCCGGATGCTAACCGAGAAGGGTACTATCCGGACGGATTGGAGGAAAAGGTTGGGGAGAGAGGACTAATCATAAAGGGGTGGGCCCCACAGTTAATGATACTGAGTCACCCTTCGACGGGTGGATTTCTGTCGCACTGCGGGTGGAATTCTACGGTGGAGGCGATCGGGCGTGGGATTCCGATTCTGGCCTGGCCGATCAGGGGAGACCAATTTTACGACGCGAAATTGGTGGTGAAGTATCTGAAAGTGGGGCATATGGTTTCGAGTGGCGGCGGATTGGCGGAGATGGTGAAGAAGTGTGATATAATGGAAGGGATTAAGGTGTTGATGGATGATGGAGAAGTTCATGGGAGAGCTATGGCTTTGAGAGGTATATTTGAAGCTGGTTATCCCTCTAGTTCTGATGCTTCTTTGAAAGCTTTGGTTGAGCTTGTAAGCAAATAAGTTGTCAAGGAGTTTTTTTCATGTTTCTTTCGAGTTGTTTGTGTTTTCGATATCTGAAATGTTAAATGTCGTTTCGATTTTAATAATATCGTTCTGACTTCGAACCTGATTTTGACATATTTCTAGTCTGATTTTGGTAAAATTCGAAACATGGAAACTGTAGTCTTGTGGATTAGCTGTATAATCCAACTTTAATCAGCTAGATTGGATGTTGTGTGACAAAATTATACATGAATGAGTCACATTTTGAATTTTAGATAAACCAGTACATGAAAGTTGCGGACGGTGTTCAGTGATTAATGCATTTATTTCTCATCCGGCATCCAATTTTGGTGATTCAAGTTGGATTGGAAAGCTAACTCGAAAAACCTACAAACTTTTATGTTTCGGGTTTTGCAAAATTTTGAGTAAAAAATAATCAAAATCGTGTTTGAAGTCGAAACGGTATTATTAAAAACTCGAACAACATTTATCACATCCCTTACAATATATGTAATGCTTTATCTATCAAAATGAGTTCCGAAGTATTACCAATGATCCAAACAGCAATGGTGAAGTAAAACCAAAATCCTGCATTTTACTGCATTAAGGTCAATTTAATTGAAAAAAAATTAAAAAATTAAAAAAATAAAAAATTAGAAAATAAAAAATGGTCTAGATATGGAAAAAGAGAAAAAATGAATGGACAAGATATATTTGATTAGTAGTATTTCCTGTGTTATTGACAAATTTGGAAGTGGTCATGATTTGTCTGAATTTGGTGTATCTGCCTCGAGAATCGGTACTATAGCTGATGATAATTCTATATGAGAAACTCGAACGGCACCTATTAGCCGCTCCGGCAACTCTTCTGCAGTGTTAGCCTGAGCAGAAACATTTTCATAAGCAACAAATCAGCCTAATCTTCAACGAAAAAGTAACGGAATAGTTCGTCACAGTAAGAATTTAAACAAGTTTCGTTTCATGTGTGTATATAGATGATACTAAACAAAGTAGAAAATGACCTGTACAAGAAAAGCCATGTCAACAACAAGTGTTGTAATAACACCAATTACAAGCCCCAGTACTCCATTTGCTACAGTGGAAGAACCAATATCAACATCAACCTGCAGAAAAAAATGATAATTTGGCGATCGTCAATCGGGTGCAAATGTTTATGGTGTATTGGATATGTTAATGGAAATACAATATATAATCTTACTTCCAAGTAATTGTGACCACGGATATAGTTGCAATCGACGGCTTTTCCTAGTAAGCAAGGGGTGCTTCCAACACTCTGACGTACAATCCAAGAGCCCTGAGAAAAAAAAAATATTAATAGTAAAATCAAAACCATGATGGAGTTAAGAACACATACGGAAGCAATGTTTCGAATCAGAAAAAAGATACCTTTGGTACTGATGGAATAAGCTTCAGTCTACTATTGCGGAAATCATCATCCCCATCAACAAACCGTTGCAAGAGAGAACCTTGTACTAATGCCTTAGTTACAAAATAGAAAACCATGCTGTAGTGTGTTGTCGATGCCGGTACCTGGAACAAGGCAATTTTCGTTAATCTTCAGACCACCATATAATATTATTAAAAATAAAAATAAAAATAAAAATAAAATAATAATAATAATAAAAGCCAAATAATCAACTTACTTGCAGATTAAAAACAAGAGAGAAATGTCCTTTATCTGATGCAACCTAAAAGGAAGGTCACTTTGTGTAAGAACTTACTATAAAGCAATTAGGAACTACGCAACATGTGAATAATTATTTAACTGGAAATACTATATATCACAGAAACTTCAGTCACAAGTAACGAAACCTACTTGTGCCGCACAACCACTGCGCCTAGCAACATGATCCATTCGTTTTGTATCTTTGAACCAATCTACGGCAACTAGATCCATAAGATGTTTACTGCCAGGAATCTTCAAAAATATGCGCAGAAATTTTATAAGATTTGAGTCGAGAAATTTGGGCTGTTCGAAATGCAACCAACGTGAATCTGCTCCAAATAAGCAAAACTATTGAATACCTTTGATTTGTCACAGAAGAAATTCTTACTACGGACTCTAAAGTTGTTCCCATCAGATAACATCCAACTGTCACGTGCCTTATCATGACCATCACGGCGAAGGTTACCCGAGAAAATGGACAAGTCTACTTGGTCTTGGGATTCTTCTTCAGAGGCTTCAAAATGTACAGAGAATTGCCAGTAGAGAGCAATATATATATGTCAGAGTAAATAATTTGTTATAAATGCATGAATAAAACAAAAGATATTTATTACCCACCAATTTTTTTGTCTTCAACCTCAGTGGCTGACGGTGAAGAAGCCTGTAGTTTTGTAAATAAGAGAAATCAAACATAAGTATAAACATTAAAAAAAAAAAAAACATTATAGAAGTAGTAAAAAACAACCTCTTGGTCAGCATACTGAAAATCTTCGTCTTCATCAGAGTATTCGTCCATCAGCACAGCATTTCTATTCGCTGCGTGTATTTGATCAAGAGATTGACCGTTATGATATACAGACGAGTGGAGTTTTTTACTCCTTTTTGAATTTGACACTGACGTCATATTAACCATAACCGGAATCCTGGGGGCAGCGGTCCTTTCATCAGTTTGAGAAAAATATTCCCGTAATCCTGTGACAGAAAATCTGAAAGCATTAGTTACCACTGTCAACAACATGGTAACCACAATCGAACTTTTGCTTAAGAATTTATATCCGGATTAGAAGGAAATAATTCAACAGCTATTACATGTAATATCCATTCTCCTCAAGCTGTTTTATGCTCGATATATTATCTCCAGAACAAGAAAGGAAATTGTGAATCTAGGGATCTGGTTCTTGGAATCTACAGTCTAGGATAATGAAGTGATAGTTTCCTTTCTGCTGAAAATAAGTGAATCCAAAATTCCGGTTTCAGTGATTGGCACAGACTATTCTTTTCCATTAACAGCGGAATCAGCAAAAGGTGGTCAAACTAGTTAACCAAGCAACATTTTCAGCAATTGAACAAGGGATCTGAGATCCCCAGGACCACACACACACCACAGCACAGACAATTTTTTAAATTAGTCAACTATGATGAGCATGGGAGAATCTAGAAAAAATAAGGAAAAAATAACCTCAAACTACAAAGCCAATATTGTCGTAAACAAGTCAAACTATAGGGTCTCACCGGCAACACAATTTAACATCTGAAGAAGACAGTGATGCTGAAATGATGAAATATAACCCACTCCCCAGCCTTTTAAATCGATCTGGATTAAATGCTGGACCTGTGTTCTAGGCCTCCCATTATGAGGTTTCAGAGGTGAGATACTAAATCCTCCACCTGAAATCAGCAGAAGTTGAGCCATTTAATATGGGAAAGACATAAAAGGTGAAGATTAATGGGAAAAAGAAAATATAATTCTCTTTAGAGAAAATCTTGGAGAATAATATTCAGGAATTTAATATGCAACTTATCAGTAAAGCTGAGTTGAATTTACTCTCAATATGAGCACGCACGAATCCCGGTTGAGGACCACAATTCTCATGCTCCCTAGAACGAAATAACACAACTGCACAACAACATGAGTGAAAACAAACTCAATCATAATTCATAAACCAGCATGGCTGATTTTGCAAATAAAACGAAGGAGAAATCCTCAAACAATTACCATAACTCCCGTCATCATTTCTGCGCCAGTAACGAACATAGCAGAGGTCACGAGGCCATACACACCTGTGATAGTACAGAATAGAATGAATGATTCCCTTGGTGACTAAAAATGAATGCATAGCAAACACTGAAATATAAGAAATGCATTTATGGGTGACTGGCACACAGATTATGCCCATCAATTTGCAACCAAACTAATTGGTGATTACACTTACGTTTCTAACTACCAGAAATTAACTAAAACAATCTCAGAGAAACTAAGAGAGTAATCTATTATGTCAGAGAAACAATGCCGAGTGTCATTGGCTTAATACGTAAATGGCCCATCTTCAATGGTGATTCTGTTTTGCAGTAATTGTACTTACGTTTTGATAATGTAATATGATCAGAGATGCGAAGATAGATATTGAAAGACAAAGAACATTGATAGCGTGATGAAAAAGGATCATATTCATGTTTAATGTCATTTAAAACAAACTTAGTCCACCATTAGGCCACCAGTCTGATAACAACTGAAATCCAAACTCAACATTGATTACGGAAGAGCATGGGGAGAGCGGAAGATATACAGAAGAAATAAAGAAAGAAAGAAGATTATGACAAGGACACCTTACGTTGGAAACCAATCTAACTGAAGCCTGTGGTATAGTATAGCAGTATGTCCATCTACTTCTTCAACTAAGCTACCATACTGGAAACTGCAATCCCACCTGCATAAATGATACTTCGTTATATGTGCACTGCAAAGATTGAGATTCTAATTTTTGTGTACGAAAAACTAGAATTTGCTGTAAGTTTCCTTTTTGTTGTTTAATTCCATGACAAGTATATTTCATTTTTCATAGACTTTGATAAAAAGAACTTGTTCAGCTATAGTGACTAAAAAGCCAAAAAGAAAAAGAAAAATCTTTAGTTGAACAGACAAAGACATTCAGATCAAGAAAATAACTAATAGAAGGCACAATAATGGTGAACCAGAATAAGGAGCTTACTCGAATCGTGTTGCATCCATGCTCATTACCAGCTCGAATACTTCTTCACAGGTAGCCTCCACTATCCCAACTGCTTTCATTGCTCTACTACAGCTCTTCGGCTACACCAATAAAATACCTGATGAATAAACCCAAAAAGAACCACTGTCTAGATACCAAAAAACAATTAAAATGGCCTCACAAGAAAATCCACTTCAAGAAGCTCTTCAAAAATCCGAAGCCCTAAAAATCCACACAACAAGATGATCAATTTAATAAATATGTAAATGTACCACTGTCAACTACTAAATGGTTCATAAGTATCCCCCACTTTCGACCACAAATTAACATGAGTTTAAGGATATAAGCATACCATTTTGGCACTGAAGAAGGCGCCAGTACTTTCTGGAAAACGCCTGGTTGCTAGAATTATGGTTAGGGAAATCTGAATCAAATTCCTTTGTCCAGTCGAAAAGAGATTCGGGAAGACCTGCCACATGAAAATAGGCAATAATATTTCAATAAGGTTACAAGAAATCCACAATAGTCAAGACAAAAAGGGTATCAAGGATGACCATTTCCTATCGTTGTTCTGCGCGGCAAATTTGAATGAGAATCATCTTCATCTTCTGCAGCACTAAACCTGCAGTACAAAAATAACACCAAACAAAGCTTTAATATGTTTTGAATAAGATTCTGTTTATAAAACAATTATGGGAAGAATCTATTACACACAAGGAAGAAAATGAGAAAGAACTAGGGAAATATAATTGCCGAATGGGGACTATCCAGACTTGAAAGAGGGCATTTCCAACTTCCTAATCCCACCCACTTTTCTTCATTTCCAAAGAAGCCGATAAGAGTGGCTGAAAACATGGCTATAATGTTGTCTCTAGCTTTCCGAAATCCTAATCGCTAATAATGTTGGTACGTGGTGGTACACTGGTACTGGTGCGTAAAATATATTTTAAAGCACTTTAATAGATGCACCATATTCTACCCAGGCATGAAAACTTAGCAACTTAAAAGACGACGTCTTTAGTGCACAGTACCGAATTCTAAATTGTTTTCCTCAATCACTAAACTATTTGAGGTAACCTCATTTAGGATTCCAGACTTAAGTCTTAGTGTTAGCCCTATCCCTGAATCTTCATGTTCGATGGATCTTGGCTCCATGAATAAGAAAAACTCTGCTTTTATCCCAAGTCTATAAAGAATCGACAGTAAAACCAATATTTAGGGGGTTTTAGAGCTACCCGGTTATCTCATTAGAGATGGATGATGACTCTTCTGAGACTAGCAAAGTTACAAGCATACCCCTTCTGCCCCAACAATTATTTCCCCATCAATTTTCAGATCCACTTCTAACATAATAATGCAATATCCACGGAAACCACCTTTACACTATAGAAAATTGTTCTTAAACCCGTTTTGCGAAGTTTAGAAAAGCAAATTAGAAGAATTAAAATTAGTATTATACGCGAGAAATCTTAGAAAAGCTATTCATACACTCAGATAAACATGTAAAACAATACTTACTGGCTTTCATGATCTGACGATGAAGCATTTCTCCCATTATCCATCCCAGATTTATACTCAAAAGAATGGTAAATGTTACCATTAGTAGCTTGTGACTCTTGATGCTGCATGCCACCAACATTCGTCAGTTATTGTCTACTTCACAAAAAAAAAATCAAACAAAAATTGACTTTATGGCACGCAAAATGGATTACGGGAGGTGAGATTAACACTGAAAAAACCTGATCGATAACAGATTCAATTTTTTCTTTCCAAATGAGTGCCTCCTGAATGTTGAAAGCTGCCATCTGAACAAAAAATATAAATATTTAAACAGGTTTAAGTCCTGATATAAACCTGGAAGGGAGCAAAGGACATATAGAGCTAGGTCGGACACCCAAATGAATAGTGGTTCGAAAAGAAATTTGGTGCTTATATCCAGGCTAATATGTGGTACACATTGTAACTCGACCTCAACGGTCCATTACTCAACTTCCTGAAATATCTTTGTTTACTTAAATTGAACCAAAATCAGCCGTCTTCACAGTTCCTAATTCAATTTGTCACTCATTTAATTCACATGTGGACATAAATGTCCATAATCCTTAACTTCATTAATTCTCTTTGGTTTGCTAGAAAACTGGAGTATAAAAAACAGCCATTACTATCCCTTAAAAATTGATTATCACATGAGCTAGAAACTTCAGTCACTCCTTTGAAAGAAATGCATCATGCATTACTAAACATGGAGCCAACCCGTAAATATCACTATTTACTAATCCAAATACAATTTCTTAAAGAATGATATTGATACAACACATGGTTTTCTTATGGTTAATTACATATTAAAGATAAACAAGATTGATTTTTCCAAGTAGAAAAATTTCATACTTTTCGCATATTTCACCAAAATATCTCATGTCGGTATGCTACCAGAAAACATCAAATAGTATCCTCGCATGTTTGACAAAGTCAATGAATGCAAATTATGCAATACTATATGGTAAGCTACCAGAAAAGGGAAAAACAAAAGGACAAGAAAAGTTTGAATTCCCAGTAAACCGTGATCACAGGCTTGAGAACAAATAATAAACCCAAAAGAATAAATCATCCATCAAACATATTTTTATGCTAATATTATATAGAAAAGGTTGCATTTGGATGGAAGGATTTGGATTTGACGTGAGGATTTCGGTGAAAGATTTTAAATGACTTCAAATGAGATGGATTGAAATCAACCAAAAGGAAACTAACGAGTACTTCTATACTGGATGAAAATTCTGCAGAAAGTAAGAACGATATAGCAGATTTAGCTAATAGCAAACGAGATCTCTTCTGCACATTATCGGCTTATCTTAATTTTATCAAAGGTGCACGACCACGTGTAAATGAAAATGGTTATAGGAAGCTTCGTTAGTGAGATCTCTTAAGCGGAGACCAGTATAAATTGTTATGCTAACAAAGTCAAACAACTGTAGTAATATTATTGAAACTCAAATGTACATACCGTCATTCTTTGGTGCTTCTCTTTCTTGTTGTAAACAGACAGAACATAGACCATCTGCAAACAAATCAAAGCTTGTAAAATTTAAACGCAGTGGCGGAAAACATGTGCTGAGTGTTTGGATCAGTAAAACGTGTTCTAACGCGTTAAAAATCTCGTATACTAAAAATGGGGAGAGCTCTGAAGTGCTAAAGAAAAGCCGAAGATATCCAGAAAAAAAATAACACTGATTTTACCTAACGTCAAGCCAACAGAAAGATGCGATAAAACTACAAAAGTGGCAATGGGAACTTCATCAGAAATTAATGGAAAATCTGGCCCCACATGAACATAGTAACATAAACTTTCAATGCATAAATCAACATTTAGAAACAAAACTTCTGTTCACATTAATCATTTTCGTATTTACTCATGCATTCTCTATAATCTTCCATTAAGAGAACATAGCAAGAATCGATGGAAAAGTATTTCATCCAGAAGAATTTCCCTTTTTTGGCAATAGAAACAAAACTTACTGTAGTAGGCAGACATTAACAGTTATTACCAGAAACATATTGCTCGCAGTCATTCTAATCTACAGATAAATAGCTATTTTGACCAATCCTGTAACATCACATTGTTTCATGTTCTTCTGCAAGTCTTCGACTCAAATTATATAACTTCAACAAAATAAACATATTAAAAACATGGAATATTGTTTTTTCAAATTAATACACTTCTTTTAGTAAGTCAAAATGATAAATATAAGGCAGGTATGGCAATACTATTTACATTTAGATGTTCAACTAATTGAAGCAAGGATAAGTTCAACTTATCACAAATTTACGGGATTACGAGTAAAATAATAATTACAACCTGCAATTGATTAGCTCGATCAATCTCAGAAGCATATAAGATACAATCCAGTAACTGGAGCAGTAAATAACAAATGCAAAATATAGCTCACATGTCCATGATGAGTCTTCAGTCCTCGGTCCTCTACCCTACAGTTGCCATCTATAAGAAGAGTCTTGATCGGTACCTTACCACATCAAAAAAAGCAGCAACTGAATATTTTGATAACTGTTTCTACATTATCGAAAACAATACCTACATAGTTCACTAAATATATGGACTGAAAATATTAAATGAAAACAGACACCATATGTAATTACCACACTGTCTTGGGGCTTCTTCTTGTAATAGGCCAACAATCGAGACTCGAGCACAAAATATCGCATGTGAATAAATGATTTCCCAATCTTCCTACGTCCATATCTAACCATCCATCCTTCATAAACCACCTTCGAATTTGACATCTCCACTAGATATTAAGCTTTCCTCAAAATTCAGTCAGTTGACTTTTTCTTCTTGCTATTAAAATAATCTTGTTTTATACTCTCCTCAAAACATCACCAATTTTTTATTTCATTTCAAAATTCCGAACATCCCGGAAACTCAGCAGGTAGCTCTTCACTCCCCAGTGTTCAGCAAAACCTAAACCGGTCGAACTGGATCAGTCATCATTCAAAAAAAATCAAAATCAAAAGCAAAAGGAAAGACTCCAATGGAAAACTCAGAGAAGAAAAAAACACACCAAATTTCTAAAAATCCTGGAACACTTTAATCCGAAAGAAATTAAGATCACATCCAATACAAAATTGACAGCAATTTCTCCACGGATCTTCCACGAAAAAAAAATTAAAAATTGATAGCGACGGATTCAATTGCCTATGATCTTCTTCGTCGGATTCCTGGAACAACCGAAAATTTTCAAAGGTTAGAGCAACAGAAAAAGGTGAGAATTTCCGCGTGCGCAAATGCGCGGCTGTGCACGCACGCACACTTGAATGCACAAAAATGGCGATATAACGAACGCATAAAAATTACTGAATTCGCACACACACAAACAAAAAACGTGCAAATTACCAGAAATACATTCGTCGCGGTTGTATCGAAATCTTCTCGAATCAGAACTTTCACCAACAAACGGACGTATCTGTGAATAAATGCGCGGATGAATGTTTGTAATCAAGTGTGCGTATGTGTGTGTGAGAGAGAGTAGAGAGAGAGAGAGGTGTGAGAAAACTGGAGTTTTTTGTTTATTTATTTTTTTTTTTTTTGTATTTTTTACAATATGTGATCTGATTTTTTAAGTCCCACCGAATTGTACCAGTAGAAAACGCCGGCAAAGTTCATGGATAGTTTGAAATTAGGCAAAAACAACATAAATAGGATCTATTTTGTTTTTTTTAATATTTTTTTTTTTTTTTTTTTACTATTTTTACTTGGGTTACTGCAATGCTACACCGAGTCATATACATCGGGTAATTTTTAATTAACAATATAGTTAAATAATTATCCACTAATGTATACATATACATATAAATGTGTGATTATGTGCAGATCAACGGTTATTAATCACTAGATACATTTCACCAAATCAAATAAACTATTTATTTGGTTTACTCCTCTAAAAGATGTGGGGTTGCCGATTAATTGCTTTTTCTTTCCTTCTTATAATCTATTTTACTTCTTGTAATAGCTCATAGTCTATTTTGAGTACATGCAAATCGAACTTTTGTTTTTTATTCACTTATATAAGTTATTTAAGGATTTTTTTTTTTTAATTTATTATAAAGAGTTACAAATTAAGGAAGTAGATGACATGATTTGACCTCTACCCTAATGATCAAAGTTAGGTAAATTAATTTCAAAAATACCTTAATTATAACTTTTGTTCTCACAAATTTATTTTCGGATTCAATTCGTCTTGATTGGGCCGCCACACTTTATTTTTTGTCGGATTTTCAACAAATCAAAATTGGATCCACATGGATCCAGTTTCGAAAAGTTGTAAACTCGGTTCAGTCCAATTTATTTATAACTATATTGCAAATCGAATCTAATCGGATCCATGAAACCAGATCCAAATTGTCTGACCCTAATCATAACCGTTTCATGATCAACGAGTCGACTTATAAATCAAACTGCCCCGTTGCCGGTTTTATCTATCCTACACCCGGTGAAGGTTACACCGGGTGATTTTACACCGTTGATCTACACACACCAATGTGGGTGTGTGTGTGTTTGTGTGTATATTAATGGTAAAGATCTACCCGATGTATTTCACCCGGTGTAGGATCTCAAAAGCCCCCGTTGCCTTAGATGAAGTAGAAAAAAAAAAATAACCAGATGATCAGTTTACTGACCAAAAATAGTAATTAACAGTTTATGCATGAATGATTTTCTATAAAATAACATCCATTTTTCCCTAAATTAAAATCTGTTTAAAAAGAAAATGGTAACATTTGCATGTCCACAAGAATCATTTCCCATGCAACACAGTCAAAAAAATAAAAAAGTTAAAAAATTAAAACTTCCTCTCCAACTGTGTCCCCTTTTTTATAGTTATTATCTGGTGTTGCACTCCTAGAGAGAGAAAGAGGAGAGAGAGAGAGAGAGAGTATTAATATTTAATATTTAATATACCCAAAGCCAAAGACTTTAGCAATCAATGATGTCTTTATTATTGCCGTCCGAGTTTTCTTGATCTCCCCCCATTATCACAACTTTCTTTCTTTTCTGACTCTGCTCGCAACATTGAAAATAGAGACTTACACAAGTTCTTGCTGCTGCTGGTACATATCTTTCTTCTTTCATATATATTAATCTCTATTTTATAATTGAATCAATCAATCCCATCTAAAAAAGATTGAATTTTTACATTATTATTTTCTTCATTTTTAGCTTTTCAATGAAATTACCCAAATAGATATATAGATTAGATCATAGATCTCTGTGTGGCAGCTTTCAATTTTTTTTTTATTTTTTTTTCTCTTATGTGACTGTTTAGTGCAAGTCCCATCAGCCCCACTGTGTGTGTGTGTGTGTTTTTTCAGGTTATGTGTCATGCTGAATTCAAAGCAAGCTAATAAGTGATTGGAAAACAAAAAAAGGGGTATTTCTTGATTTGATTACTACTTCTCAATTTTGAAAAAAGGTGAAGTCTTGGTGTTTGATAAAATATCCCAAAGAACTTGCAGATATCATTTATCAAAATTAAAAAAAAAAAAATAGAAGGCTTGGTCAAGAAAAGATGGGTTCTTTCAAGGGGCATATGCTTCCGGGAACATTATTTCTAGTTGTTGGTATATGGCACATTTGGAGCTCCGTATTTAGATATGCGTCGAATCCCAAATCGTTCCGCGTTCGGGTTTGGAGCCCCGTTAACGGTTTCGGTGGGCGGGTCAAGTACTTGGAGCTCTACGTTATTGCTGTTGGATCTTTCATTGATCTTTGCATAGAGTTTTTGTATTCGACTCATCTCAAGATTGTTGTGAATGGAGCTTTGAACCCGTCTCATATGAACGATTTCGAGCACTCGGGTATGCTGCTCATGTTCTTCATCTTCGGCCTCGTTGCTCTCCTCTCCGAGAAGACAAGGTTAATTGATTTTGCTTTCTCTCTTTTTTTCTTGGTTGGCAATTTTTTCTACATTTGATTCTTTTACATTTAGCTGATTATGGTCGCTTTGTCTTTGAATCGTGGTATAGGACTTGTTTATTTAGTAGCTAAATTACCGGTAAAAACATTATTTAAGTGATTGATTTAACTACCAAAAATGATGATGTCTTTTATGTAAGTTAGGGGTGGATATTGGAACGGAATTTCCGAAATTCCGCCGATTTTGATCCAAATCTTTCCGATTGCCATTTTTTCGATTGCTGTTTTGAATCAGAATTGGAATACATATTAGATTCCGATTTTAATTTCGGAAAATAACATTTATAATATCAATATTATTAATTTATTATGTATTTCATATTATACGTGACTACAAAGTTGGAAGTTCCGGATTCCACCGCTTCCGATCCAAAAATTTCCGATTTTGGAACAACTATTTTTCAATTTCCCGTTTCCAATTATTCCAATTTCCAAAATTCCGATTTCTAATTTTTCCGGTTTTTTTAGAATAGAACTGGAATTATTTTTTCACTTCCTAAACAAAATTGGAATTTTTCCGAAAGTACTAATTCAGATTCAATCTCCGATTTGCACCCCTTAATATGTTTCATCCTACTGTCCTCACGAGGATGGGGTAGAATAGTAAATTTAGATGAACAAACTACTTTTCGCTCGTATAAACGCTACAAAATCTCGGAAAGAAACAAGTTGATATTACATTTTTTTTTTGTTTTGCACTATGTTGTGTTAATTTGGAAAACACACATTATATCATAAGATTCTTGATTTCTTTTTTTTTTTTTTTTTTCTCCTCAGCATTCTTCCATTGCCAGAAGGAGCATTATGCTTTATCGCCTCGTCAGCATTCGCAGCCGAGTATCTCTTATTCTATTTCCACTCCACCAGCCACAAGGGTCTCGAGGGATATTACCATTTTATCCTCGTCCTCCTCATCGGCCTCTGCATACTGTCCACTGTCGCCGGAGCCCTTTTTCCGGCCAGTTTTCCTGTGGATTTGTGCAGCGGCGTTGCTATAACGCTCCAAGGCCTTTGGTTCTACCAAACGGCTTTCACTCTGTACGGATCGATGATGCCGAAAGGATGCCTTCTAGAAGAAAACGAGATCACTTGTAGTTCGATCGAGCATGAAATACACGGGGAGTTGTTGGCTAATTTCCAGCTTTTCGTTCAGGTTTTGAGTGTTCTGTTTGGTGTTGGCGGTGCGTGTATATACGCGGAGACGAAATTCGGTCGGGCGAGCTCAGCTGAGGTTTGAAAATTGATCAAGGCAATTTTATTTATTTTTTATACACTTTTTTTGTAATTTGTAATTTGTAATTTTAGGGGTATAGTCATGTTAGAAATGAGGCTAAAAGTTGAGTTGTGACATTTGTATTCATGCTTTAAATTTCTACATTTAAGTGCCGTTTAAAGTAGATACTAACACGTTTGGTTGGTAAGATTCACATTTTTCTCAAACCAGCTACTAAAATCTAAGTCGACTAAATTCTACTATTTTATTCAGGGTGAATTACAACCACCCCTGAGCTATGATTAATTTACGGAAAAACTCCTCTTGTTTGGATAATTACATGTACCCCTCAACTATGATTTTTTCTTACACCTCCGCCCTTACGGTGTTAAATTCAACATAATCATCTAGATTCCGTGGAATGTGCTCTAGTTTGTACTTGTTTTATAGTTTCTAATGCACCACGATCTGATATATACAAGCCAAAAAATACACATTATGATCATTTTGATACAAAATGTGGAGTTCGAATGGGATAAAAACATATACAAAAGTGATAATATTTCATATAATCGCAAAGATTCTACTAAATTTGAAACCGCAAGGATGTACGTGTAAGAAGATTTATAGTTGAGGGGTGGTTGTAATTACCCAAACATTAGGAAATTTTTCGTAATTTAATCGTACCTCAAAAGGGTGGTTGTAATTTATTTTTTTATTAAATAAGTAGCACCCCTCCCTTGAAATTAATTTTAATAGAGGATGACTAAACAATTAATATATTATTTTATCTTTCAATTTTATTAAATAAAATGTTTATAGACATCACATACAATATCAGAATATAACAGATTTAAATAATACAAGATGGAATCCAATGAACACAAAACGTCTTATGCTGTGCAAATTAGAACTGGTAATAAATAGGCAAACATTATCTTAAACAATATTCTTTTAACAAATATATCAAGCAATAAATACTATGATGTAGAACACACAATTTTGGTCCTTGAAAGAATAATATACATACAACACAAACTTGTTACACTGCAGAGGATCATTTGTTACCGAGGTTGTAAGCAAAACACTCGAAATACGGTCAGTTCAATAAGGGACAATCGATTCTATGAGCTCTTGAAGTGGAGCAAGTTCTTTCTTGTCAATCAGCACAAATTCCTGCACAATCGAAATCCATTTCGGGATTATTTCTTCTCCCCTCTTTTAGAAAAATTTAATATATTGCCAATAATAAAAAAAAAATATATATATATATATATCAAAATATAAGGGACTATTGAAACGAAACGACACTAATAAGAAGCTATAAATCAAGCCTTACAAACTTACACAAGTAAAAAGTATGAAGTGCTTGAAGCAGGTATTTAAATGAGCCTCCTCTTTGAGACTCACGATCTTCTGAAAATGAGAGTGATATATATGCGCGTATACACGGAACAAACGTTTGAATATAGTCTTCACGACATCCCTGAAGTTTGAAGGGAACGGCGCACCTAAGAAAATTTCTTTTGTCAGACGTAAATGGATAAAATAGAAGATGCTCGTTCGAATTTCACAGAAAAGTAAGAGACGTAAATTGGACTCTGTTAGTACCTAATTTCTGAGGAAATATGGACTCGTCGTCTAACTGTGTCTCGATCCAGTCCATAAGATACTCGACATATTTAGGAGCTGAAACTTCGATAGGTTTCTTGATTTGCACACCATCTGCCCATCTGTACTCGTACCTGCAAAAATGTTTCTGCAGTTTATGAACATTTCTCTTTTGTAGAAGTTCAACAACATGCAAAACGTAAATATTAAAAATTGAACCAAGTACGTGTTATTATTAGCCCTCAAAACTCCTAGCAAACGAGAAAAATTGAAATGAGTCGAAAATTTATTCTCTTTCTTTGCTTCTGATTCGAGAAACTACTTAATATCTTGTTAATTGCAAAAGCGAAATTGAAGCGAAAAAATGGAAATTTAACATACTTAGGGCCCGCAGACATTGTAGGGCAAGTCTCGGATGTACAGAACTCTGTGAGGGTGCCGTAAAGCAAATTCACCTGGTTGAAGAAATCTACAGCTGAAAATAAAAAAAAATGAAAAAAATCAAATAACTATTTCAATTTCGATTCGTCGAGTAAAGCTTATAGCAGATAGGAAAAATGGTAACAAAAAGTAGCATGTGGCACACAAGTGTTGAAAATCATATATTGTAACGCAGATTTTTTTTACTTTCCAGTATGTTCTTATTGACGACAACATCACGGTATGAGAGAGAGAGAGAGAGAGAGAGAGAGAGAGAGAGAGAGAGAGAGAGAGAGAGAGAGAGAGAGAGAGAGAGAGAGAGAGAGAGAGAGAGAGAGAGAGAGAGAGAGAGAGAGCTAACTGTTGACAGCAAGCCATTCGTTTATATCTTCTCCAGGTGGCAACCTTACAGCTTCTCTCAAGTTTCCACTACCTAAAGTGGCATCGATATGCTTTCTCAGCTGTGCCCCCTGCAACAAATACAAACAATTTAACAATATAGCTTAAAAAAACCATATACCTATACCTAGTGTAACAAGAAAATGATGACGCTTATGCCCCAACAAAATCTTTAAGAACACATATCGCGACACGAGAGCTAATAAAACCAAATTGTTACACAGGTCAAATCAACGAAGGTCATAAGCCAATCCAAAGCATGATCAATTCAAAAGGCAATAGGGGTGATTTCAGCACAATAAAGAAATTCACCTTACTGCCCGATGGTGCACTTTTTTTGGGGCGGAACGTTCTTTGGTTCCTGTTAATAAATAACAAATGAAAATTTATAAATAACAAGTTTAACATTATAAGAGATACCGATCATCAGATGCAATTACAAACCGATTTGACACAATAAAACTAATCCCAGATGCAGTTTGATGTATGGCGGAAAATGGACTTGTTACATAACCGACATCTAAAAAGATACTAGTACCACCCTGATTGAAGTTGACAAAAGGACAGTCGAAACAGTTTGAGGGATAAACTTGTATTCCATTTCAGAACAACAAAACCGAAGTTTATAAAATTTGAAAAAAAATCTGTAAATCCTCAATACACCCCTCATTCAATTAATCTTAAATTTCATATATTTGAGCCTCGTTTGGTTGACAAGATAAGATTAAATAATCTAATGAAAACCAAATTATTCTATCGGACTCCCGGACGTCCAAACATAATATTTGCGGGCAAGTTATTGGGGATACAAAACATCAAATAAAGTCCAATTTATTTAGTTAATCATGGCTAATTTCCCCAACCAAACGAGGCCTTGCCTTGTATTCGAGCTACAATCGGTACCGGGATGTATGTCGTTCCATGTATGTATCATCGATCAGAGTTCGTGATGCTAGATCTTTTTTTGTATTCGTGAAGAGGCCAAATTAAAGCAATTAAACCTTTTAAACAATTAAAAAAAAAAAAAAAAAAACTATAAATATTCAAATTTTCTTCCCTCAACAAATTGCATTAATAACCAATTGGCACGTTTTGATTTTGACGACCAAAATGAAGAAGGCAACACATAACAAATTCCAACAACAAAATAAATAAATAAAATTAAATTGAAGCGCCACACAAACAAAAATAATATATATATATATCGATCTGACGTAAATCAATGAGACGAGATGAAATCACAATCATATTTGATTGATTTTTGGAGAAGATTTACCTGCCGAGGCCGAACAGACTCATGGCTCTGTTGCGAGGAGAGAGAGAGAGAAATTATTTACAGAGGGAATATATGGGGGTTGTGTATGTATAGGTGTATGTATATAATTCGGAGGGGGGGTGATTTGTGAAGGTTGGGGGGGGAATAAATATTAGTGGAAGTGTCGAAAAAGGCTGTCGAGCACTGACTTTCGCATCCAACAAATACAGTGCAGCTGCGCTGTAATTAAACATTAAATAGTATCAAAAAATATATATATATACACACACACTAGATATATACATACGAATATATAGATTTGCTATAAATCCGTTTATAAAAAATACTTTATATATAATAATTAGATAAAAGTACATGGAAATAGTGTATTGTAGCGTAGGGCTGGATATGGGTCGGATCGGTTAATTATCGAGTAATTACTCATCTGACACGACCATTCGATTTTGCTGAATACTGAAAATCATTACCGGTCCGACCATTATGAGTTGAATAATGGTTAGGAGCTGACTTTGTCGGATAAACTATGAGTTGGTTGATAATATTATCGACCAAATATTTATTCAATTTTTTTTCTTTTATTTTACAATGATGAAATGTTTTCAAAAGTTATTTAGAATTTTAGGAAAACATACGTTGCAAAATTCTTAACTTTAAAATTAAGAGTTTTATCTATTAAACTTTTACAATAAGTAAATATATATAATGAATAATGTGAAATAAGAATAATAAATTAGATACAGTACCTAGAGGTTTATAAATTTGTATTTGAAGTATTTAAATTTGACTTCTTTTATATATTATTTCAATGTTAAAAAAACAAGAATTACAATTTTATTGTTTTATTAATTTTTTATTATTAAAAAAATTGATTTACCGATGTTATCCAACCAATTGATTTTTGAATAAACTAAAAACTACCGACCGACCGACCCATTTATAACGGGTCTTTTGAAATAATCAGCCCACAAAAAAAAGGGGTTATATGACAAACACCCCTCATTCAATTTTGACTTCTTCATAAATCCATTTTTTTTAATTGATATTTGTTATAAATCCAAATGTGTGGAATTATCCAAAATGCCCCTAATTAATATTACTAAAAATTACCATATTATATTATTTTAAAAAAATCCATTATTTTTTTTGGTAGTTATGCAAATCCCCCTATTTTCTCCCCACACCATCCCCCAATTATCTCCCTGTCACGCCATTTCGGTTTAAGGTTTTTCTTTTTTTTTTTTTTTTAAATACTAAAAATTTACCATATTATATTATTTTTAAAAATCCATGATTATTTATTTTTTGGTAGTTATGCAAATACCCCTATTTTCTCACCCACACAATCCCCCAATTATCTCCATGTTACGCCATTTCGCTTTAAGTTGTTTTTTTTTTTTTTTTTTTAAATAGTTTTTTTTATATCAATTTAAAACAAAAAAATTGGTTTTTTTTTTTTTTTAATTTCACTTTTTTAAATGGTTCATATTTAAAAATAAAATTGAAATCCACTACATACACATCAAAAACCACTAAATTTATCGAAAATCACTATGAAATTAAAGTAAAAATTACTATAAAATAAGCATAATCCACATTAATATTAACGTAATCCACTATGTAATTAATGAAAACCACTCTGTAATTAACGAAAATCACTATGTAGTTAACAAATTCCATTACAAAAATTCACTAAAAACTTATCAATTAACAAAAACCACTTAATAATTAATGAAAACCACTCTGTAATTAACGAAAACCACTGTATAATTAACGAATTCCATTACGAAAATCCACACTGTAATTAATGAAAACCACTTTGTAATTACAATTTTGACTTCTTGATAAATTGGGACTCATCATTAGTAGATTCTCCGGGGTTGTACAAAAACACGAGTTTGTTTGGTCTATCGATACATGTCGAATTCCATTCGTTTGTGAGAAGATTGATTTATGTACTAATGGCGTTTCCCTGAATAGTCCCGCATGCTCCTGCCCCTCGGATTTTAATCTCTGTTTTTTGACGCCACAACAATGGAGAAACTTGTGCTTTTGAATTGTGTATTTGAATCTCTCTATTTTATTAATTGTGTATTTGAATCTCTCTCCATTTTATCAATTGTGTATTTGAATCTCTATTTTTTTCGACCCCACAACAATGGAGAAACTTGTGAAATATAATGACAGTTGTGTGTGTGTGGGCCTGTGTTGTGTTGTGTGTGTGTGTGCGCGCGTGTGTGCAAGAGAGATAGATATACGTATATAATATATGTAAAATATATTATATATCTTTTAATTATAATTTAAATATATATTATTTCTTAGTTAGGGGTACAATGGTGATAATTAAGTATTATTAATTAATAAAAGTTGTTTTGGATTTATCTTAAAAATGTAAAATAAAATTGGGCTCATTGTAACGAGACTTGTGTAATGAGGGAGTTTTGTCAAATTATCCCAAAAAAAAAAAGATCAAAAAAAGAAAAAAAGGATCGAAAATGGATTGAGACTAGGGCTGAAAGTCGGAAGGATCGGATCGGAATAAGCCTTTTCGGAATATTTCCAAAAAAATTCGGAAGTACAAAATCAATTCCAATTCCAATTCCAAAATTTTCGGAATCTAAAAATTCATTCCAATTCCAAAAGGCCCGGAAATTTCGGAATTTCGGAAATTTTTCGGAAATGACATAAGTATTAAAATTTCGAAACTTCGCTGAAAATTTCATAATTTGCTAAAAACAAAAACATCCACGTTGATAAAAATAACTACTAAATTTCAATTCAAAAAATAAATAAAAATAAACGACATCATAATATCCAATAAACTTCTAGCAAAAATTAAATAAACTCTTTAGCTTTGCACAAGAAATAATAAACGTAAAACTAGGGTTTTACATAAAATAAACTAGGGCTTTTTTAGGTGACATGGCCCATAAAGAATAAATACAACTAAATAATGTAAAATAAGTATAATATATATATATATATATATATATATATATATATATATATATATATATATATATATATATATACATATATATATATATATTACTCAAAGATGTATTTTTTGGAAAAAAATCGGATTTTTTTCGGAATTAATTTCGGAAATAATCGGATCGGAAATCGGAAATTCCAATTTTTTTTTATATAATTCCAATTCCAATCCAAAAAAATCGGAAAAAATCGGAAATCGGAATTTCGGAAATCGGAATGAAAAAACTTGTTCCAAAATCGGAACTTTTCGGATCGGAACCGGCGGAAATCGGAATTTCCGTTCCAACTTGCACCCCTAATTGAGACCGATAAAATCGACCTATGCCCAAACCTAGTGTAGTGTGATGTAAATAGTATGGAAATTCCCTCTTATTTGAGAAATTACAACTCTATCCAAGTTAACGAATATTCAAATTACAACTTTGCTCTTTAAATACACTAAGAATGGATCATTTAATATCTATAAAGGAATAATTAAAAAAAATTAAGAATCTGACAATTACACGTACCACTAAAAGTTTTGAAGTTAAAATTTAAATATTTGAATGAATATTTTTTGAATCTAAAAGATTCTATTAGAGTTGATGTCCTAACGGAAAAATTACTTAGAGTTGATATATTTATAATTTCACAAATTAGAGGGAGTGTTTCGTAATTTAGACATAGTTCACAGATGACTAGACGATAGTTTAGAGTTGACTGTTGCATTTAAGGAAGAAATCACTAAACGATAGTCTAACTTTGTGATTTCACAAATTAGAGGGAGTCTTTTGTAATTTAGACATACCTCAGAGGTAGGGCTGGCAATCGAGCCATATGAGCTGAACTTGGGTCGGCTCAAGCTAACATACCATCGAACCTCGTTACTATAGACTCAAATTCACATAGTATCGGGCCTCATTAGTATAGGTTCAAGCTCGGTTCATGCATTTTTTCGGGTTTATATCAGGCCCCATAACTATATAATTGTAATGAATAAAAAAAATTTAAAGAAACAAGTGATGAATAAGATTTACCTCTATTGAAACCAATAAAAAAAAAAACCAAAACAATCTTTGCAAATTATTGAAAAAACTTAAATACAAGACTGAAAGAAGTGAAAAAAATTAGCAACTTTTATTGTTAGAAACATTTAATACAATCTTAAAAAATCAAAATACAAGCTATTAGAGAGCTTATACAATCTTTTATAAAAAAAGAAAAAATACACACCCCATATCTTTCTTTAAGATCTTAAAAAGGGTAAAAACAACTTACGAATTTATTATCCAAACACTCAATTTTTTTAAAATAATAAAACGTAACAACTTATCAGACGTAAGATCTGATCATCTAATTATAATAAGTTCAGTCAAACGGGCTCTAAAGGAGGGAGTGCGACTAGACAAAATGGTATATCTTTGTAATTTCACAAATTAGAGGAGGGAGTGTTTAGTAATTTAGACACACCTAAGGGGCTTATTCATAATTAATCAAAAAACTTTTGATATTTCTTGATACAAGTGAAGGGTAGAGAGAGAGAGAGAGATATTTTCTTTCTTCCCCACTTGGAATCAAAACCCACAAACTTAAGGACAAAGCTTAGCACACTACACTGTAGTCATCGTACAAAGCTTAGTCACATGAAGTGTTAACATCATCTTTGGACCACCGCCCCACCACCACCCTCTCCCCCGACCGCTACCTCAGCCTGCCTCCTCCGCCCCCGCACGCCGAAAATAAAAACCCCCCTTTTTATAGCCCAAGAAAAAAGAAGAAAAAAAATGCCTCCGTTTATGTACTGTTAATTAAGACAGCAGCCATCACTCATTACCAGTAAGTATAATTAGTCTCCAGATTCTTCGGCAGATTGTCTCAGTGTACTTGAAACATTCCTCGGTGTTGTGTCTCTCACTACTCGCAACCAGCTTTTCTGTTTTTAACGGATTCTCTGCTCTCTGGGTTCAGAAAACCTTCCATTTATGGCGAAACCCTAGATCTGTGTCCCCCCCCACCCTATTGGTAAAAAGACACACTCTGCCCCTCTTCTTTCAATTAACACTGCAAGTTTGTCGATGTGTTTTTTTATTAATTTGTTCTTTTTTTTTGTTGTTCTTTCACTGCAGCATTTTGACAAACACCTGACATGCATTTTAGTTTATGTGTGTGTGTGTGTGTGTGAGTTTTTTTTAAGTGAGCTGTTTGACAGCAGCTTTTGTGGGTAGTGAGAAAAATCTCATCTTGAACCCTACTTTCCCCCATTTCCTAGAAAAGGGGGAAAAATAGAAAAAAAAAGAAAAAAGAATGTGAGAAAGAAGAAATGGGCTCAAATTTGTTCATTTTGTTTGTTACGGATGTATCTTTGCTAACTGCGATTATGTTTCAAAATTGTGGGTGCAGATTCTTGAAAAAGCAAAAAAAAAGAAATAGATACTGCCGATTAGTTTTCGTTCGAGAAGGGAAAGATGAGTGGAACAGCAGCACCAGTGATGGCTGTGGGAGTGGGAGGGGGTGAAATGGGGTACGGGGGGTTTACGCCCCCGTTCACAGCAATGCAGTGGCAAGAGCTTGAGCAGCAAGCCATGATATACAAGTACTTGGTCGCTGGCATGCCGGTCCCACCAGATCTTGTTATGCCCATTCGTCGTAGCTTAGAAGCACTCTCCGCCCGTTTCTTCAACCACCCCGCCAGTAATTATCTCGCCTTTTTTATTTTGTTTTATGTGTTTGCATTCATATAAATACATTCATTCGTAAAGAGATGATAAGTAATTGATCGAGTCCTGTCAAGAAAATATCTTTTTTAGGTAACGGGAGCAGTGTTACTCTCTCCGTTTCAATATAAGTGTTACTATTTCTTTTAAGTGTCACTTTTGAATTTCAAGGCATACTATTTTTTTATACCAATTTTGCCCTTTATCGTTGATTGTTCAAACTCATTAATTTGTACAACTAAAAGCTCATTTAATAGGTTTGTGAAAAGGGCAATTTGGGGCTTTTCCATTAAAAAGGAGTCTAGTTATTAGCTTTCTTAATCTGTACGTGTTTTACCTTTTTTGAAAACGAAGGGAGTAGGGTACTCTAGTGGTTTCAGGTTTGGATGCTTTATCTATTTCGGAATGTGATGAGCTTTTATCACAACAGATGATTTTCGGTGTTAGAAAAAATGTTCGACGGTTCAAAAGAAATGTGTGTCGCGTGATCAAGAATCGAGATATACGTTTTTCAGTTTCGCGATATTCATTTATACTATCTAACTTGGGAGAAAAAAATGGTTTTGCAGTGGGCTATTGTTCGTATTACGGGAAGAAATTCGATCCGGAGCCAGGAAGATGCCGAAGAACCGACGGGAAAAAATGGAGGTGCTCGAAAGATGCACACTCGGACTCGAAATACTGCGAGCGACACATGCACAGAGGTCGCAACCGTTCAAGAAAGCCTGTGGAATCAACCCAATCTAACACTACTTCTCAGTCCTTTTCGACTGCAATGTCGAACATCTCAACTAGTAACAACAACAACGGAAGCTTCTTAAGCAATGGTGCCGGAAGCTTCCAAGACATGCAGCCATTGTACTCTGCTGTTCGTTCGGAAGGACTGACTTTTGAGAGCAGTGTGAAGAAGCTGCAAATGGAAACTAATGCCTATGCTGCGATGGATAATAAGGACTTCAGGTATTTTCAGTTTTAGCTTAATCTTAATCGTACAAGGCCTTGTTTGATTAATTTAATTATCGGAAAGACTAGGAAAACGGGATGATGCCACTTTTCGACTTTCTCTGAAAAATTATTTACCGAAGAAACTAAAAATGCGATGATTGTTGTACGAGTGTAATTTGTTTGGTTCGTTCGTCTTTTGTTTGTTGAGTTAAAATGAATGTGTTTGATTCATAGAGATGTAGTTAGAAACTAAAGATTCACCGTAGTTACGAAAGAATGAAATTCGGAATTTAGGGTTTCTAAGTTGAAATACGTTTTTTGATGGTTTGTTAGATAAGATGTGATCGATATCGCAATTATTGCATTTAATGCTCTATACTATACAAATTCAATTAAACCGACTTCGGCTATATAATATATTTACTATATTACACGAAATATCGTTGCTCTTATTTGTGGAGCTGGATTTTATCTCGATCTCGAACTCTCCCGATCTCGAACTTACATTGCATATGTAGGTACATTCATGGACTGGCTACTGATGCGGATGACAGTAGTTTCTCTCCGGAAGCTTCTAGAAGCATGGGATTAGGTTCATCTGCAGGCAGCAGCAGCAGCACATGGCGTCTGACGCCTTCTCAGTATTCGTCGAGCTCCCTTTTCAAGCAGAGATCCGATCCTCCGCTGCTGGACCACCATTACTCCCCTGCTCCACAAACTATGCCGGCTCGTGGCTTCCACTCCACCGATATCAACTTCTCGAAACCAAACCAGCAGCAGCATTGCTTCTTCGGGAGTGATAATAACGGGATAGGAATGAAACAGGAGAATCAGCAACAACAACCTGTGCATCTTTTCTTCAGTGAGTGGCCCACAACTAAGGAATCTCAGTCGAATCTCGACGAGGAAGGATCCAATCCGAGTGTGTTTTCGTCTACTCAGCTCTCTATCTCGATTCCTAGTGCCTCTTCTAGTTTCTCTTCAAGGAGTGCTTACTCTGCTAACGGTTAGTAAATATTTGAATTTTTTTTCTCGGATTTGGATTTTCGTAAAATAAAATAAAAAATTGGATATATATATATATATTCCAATGCCGATAAAAATTAAAAAAATCGGATTTGGAATGAAAAATATTGTTCCGAAATTGGAGAAATTTGGATCGGAATTGGATATTTCTTTCCAATTTCCACCACCTCCCCCTGTATTTATGCCTATTGTCGAAAATATGTGTCTTTTGTTTATATTTGTTAGCATAATCCCTAGCATTATCGAAAATCAAAGACGAATGGTGGTACCCTTTGGAGCTCACTGTTTTAGGGTTTATGCTAATAAAAAGGGTAGTTTACTCTAATTGTTTAAAGAATTCCCCTTGCAAATATTAGCAGAATAAAAACCTAGGCAAATTACGGCCACCTCTTGAGATATGGCCAAATTACAAAAAAAAAACCTCTTGTTTGGGTAATTACAGCCACCCCTCTCCTTTTGAAGTTTTTTTACATAAAATTTATGTAATTCGGTTATTCACCGAACCAAATCGTATATTCAGTTCGGTAAACGGTATGAAATGTTGGCGTACCGAAATTTCGTTTGGTTTTACCGATTTAACATCCCTAAATTTACCGCTGGAAGGGTAGTTTCGTAAGATAATACATAGTTGAGGGAGTGGCTCGAGGAAGTGTTTTTTTTAATAAATATTTATAGCACGAGGAAGTGTTTTGCAACTAGTGTACTAATACGAACTTTCTGTGATGTTGATTGATACCCAGATGATTGAAGGTGGATGGATGATTAGAAAAAAATTGAAGTCAAATCGAACTTTGCTGCTTGTTGATTCGTGTATTTGAAGAAAGAACGGTTACGTTGTGATTTGTTTTGTACGAGGTTTGTGTACTGTAATAAGTGTGTGACTTGTGATGTTTTGATTTGTCTGTCATTTGTTTTCAGCAATTTTCTCTCGAGTGGAACTGCATATGTTATGTTGTTGGATTGATGCTTTGTTTTGAATTCTTCTTCTTGAATAAATGTACTCTAATCACTTTTTTTGCTTATTCCACTATATCTATATGCTTATTCAATTTACGGTAAATTACGGCCACCTCACCCCACCCTTGAGATAAAAGGTTAAATTACGAAAAAAAACCTCTTCTTTTTGGGGGTAATCGCAACCACCAGGTCACTATAAATCATCTTACGTATCCAGTCTTGCCGTATCAAATTTAACGGAATCTTTTAGATTCTGTGAAATATTCTTTAGTTTGTACTGGTTTTTATATGAAAAAAGGCCCCAAAAGAAACATCTTACGATCATCACAGGTGGTAAAAGTCCAATGTTTTGAAAACCGGACCGGACCGGCCGGTCCGACCGGTTTAACCGCGAACCGGCGGCGGACACGGTCCGGTTTGAGGTGAAAACCCGGAAAGTTGTAAAAACCGGGTCGGTGTGTAGCGAACCGGAAATTCTCCGGTTGAACCGGACAAAACCGTACAAAACCGGGAAAGAAAACCGGTTTAATATTGTAAAAAGAAAAAAAGAAAGAGACAAAAATATAAACTTCTCCATTAGGTGTGCTGAGTTCTGATTAGGTCATTGATAACGGTCGGTGGGGATCTGTAGAAAAATTAAGGAAGAAAGGAGAGAGGAAAAAAAGAAAAAAAACTGCAGAAATGTTGAACAGATCTGAGGAGATCGGAAAGAGCAGAAAAACTGATAGAGAAAGGAGGCTGTAGTAAAATATTAGGGTTTTGGTTTGAGGTGTAATTACAACTATTTATCTTGAAGCCCTCGTATAACATTTAATACTAAGTTTTCAAATGCACTGAAGAAGTCCATGAGACTATGAACATTAAATTATGTATTCGTGGGGTTTGGAATTTACCCCAAATTTATGCTTCAATTTTAATTTAATTTTAGTTAAGTTAAAAAAATTATTGTGAATTAATAATGAATTTAATTAGAATATTCAGGTAGATATTTAATAATAATAAATGTATTTATATTTACAGAGTAGTAACTTATTATTATGTATATAAATAATTTAAAATAAAAAAATAAAAAAACCCGGTTGAACCTCGGTTGGACCGGTCCAACCGTGACCCACTGACTTGTCCGGTTCAATGTCCGGTCCGGTTTTAAAAACATTGGGTAAAACGGGTACAAACTAGAGAATGTTGCATATAATCTAGAAGATTCCATTAAATTCAATACCATAAGAATGCACGTGTAAGGGAATTCATAGTTGAGGGGTTTGCTGTAATTTACCTACATTTTATACACCATTTGACACTAAATATAGTACCAATCCTGGATTTTAAAAACAAAATAGGATCAATTGGTTTTAAATATATATATTTACGGATATTTGTTTGGATAAACTTTAAATAATAATTAAATAAGTGCTTACAAACATTACAAAGTTCAACAACTCTGCCTTCTACTCCATCTCTCATTGAACTTAGTTCTGCCAAAACAATACTCAAATCAAATCTAACACAGATAACAACAAAAAATAATAATTAAATAAATAAAAAACCTCGAAAAAGATTACTAGACGATACCGAATTTCAGCAGAAACTTCCCCTGGTTACAGTCGAACATTTCGCTCAAGCTACAACGTACATCTTTCCGTTTCAACATTTTCTGCCTCGACTCCAATCTCTTCTTCAAACCATGCCTAAAGAAATCCGGATATTCAGCCACCTCATCGATTCCCCTTCCCATCACCTCTTTCAAGAACCGAATCCTCGGCCCTAAAGAATTACTCGCACTCTTAATCAAAACCGGTGGATAACCACCCACCAAAGCCGCCACCTGTCCAGAATCAAACCCACACGATTTAAGGTACTCGGCGTTTGGTTTAAGAATCTTCTCCACATCCCTACACAAAACTTCCGGAAAGTTCATCGCCACCCCTTTTAACTGATTTTCCGTTAAACCCAATGACTTCAAAAACTCCAAAGTGGGGCGAAGCCGTTTTTCGACACTATAGCCCATAATGAACGGATGCTTCACCATAACTCTACCGATCGCACCCCCGTCTTTGGTCAAACCCGTGTCAGCAAGAAAGTCAACTATCTTCGAAAGCTTTGTTTCGATGCTGTAACTAACGATTCTAGGGTTTAAGAGTATCATTTTGCCTAATTGTTTCTCGGGTGCGCCTAGAGCTTCGAAGAACGCAAGAAGCGGGCAGAGTTTCTCTTCGAGGCTGTGGAGGAGTATGTGCGGGAATTTCGTTATGGCGGAAGCTACTTCTTTCGGTTTCGTCTCGAGTGATGTGAGGCAGTTGACCATTGGCACGAGTTTCTCGTGCAGATCGAGGGTTAGGATTTTGGGGCATTTCCCGAGTATCGTAGGGAGTTTTCTCTCTTGTATGCCGATGCTTTTCAGGTAATCCCAATTCTCGGAGGCTTTCTCTCGATTGACGTCTTCGAGGCGCTTGCATTTCTTCGACATTTCTTGTATGCTTTTATCGTCGAAGCCTCTGTCTTTGAAGAACCACATTATGCCATTGCTTTGGCAATTTGTCTCCATAACTTCATATAAAAAAATTAACCTCTAGATAAGAACTTCAGGCAAAAATGCTATAGTTTATAGATAAGATAATTTGTGCGATAAATTCAACACCAATCAAGCAAATTCGTTAAATAAATTCGCTGCGAATTGTACGGACATTTTTCCAATTGAAAACGGGCAAATTGACACCGTCTAATTTCATGATCTCCCAGAACTCAATTTCAGTTTTTTGCAGAATAATTAGGGTTTAATAACATTTTCGACAAAATTTCAGTAATTTATAGTAAATTAGAGATAAACGAAAGCGAAAATCAAAGCAGAGAAAAGAGGGAAGAAGGGTAACCTGGGGCTTGGAAGGAGGAGCTCTTCCGAGAACTGGTGGCTTGTGAATGGCTGCACTTCTCTCTCCTCTCTCCTCTCTCTCTCTAGCTCTCTCTACTGTCGTTTCTCCATGAAAATTATACCGTTGTTTTTATAGAATTTATGACATTATCCATTCACCCTAAATATAATGTTAAATTATAATTTGAACTATACAAACAATTTTTTTATTTTTTTTTACAATAATGTAATAATTGTAAATAATATACTTAGAGCTCGTTTGATTGCCAAAATATGATTAGCTACAAAGTTATTCGATTTTAGGATAATTTTGTTGACGTCAATTTTCTCACGAAGAGTTTTCTGAGAAAATCGGACAAAATATGATATAAAATCCAAGAAAGTGTCCGTATAAGAGTTGCGTGAAGAAACAAGACGATCGAATTGTGTACAAGAACTACTTAAGTTTTAAAGACGCAGCCTTTAATATTTTAATAAGTCCTATTAATGTGAACTATAAATCTAAACTCTTATTTGAAAGTTCTCATGTATGTAGATCATTTTTGTGACCGAACCATATTAATTTCTGGTGTTATCCTAACAAGTAAACTGTTAAAGTTAAATAAAATCCTCAAAAAATCAAAATAAGAGCATATTTTTCCAAAATTACACCCACATTATTCTTATTACCTTTCAATCCCTTTTCTTTTTCCTCTCGGATTTAAATGATTAATTTATTTAATCTATTAAAGTAAATTACATCCAACTAGTATTTCACCCGTGCGTTGCACGGATGTCAGTTTTGAATTGAGACAATAATAATAATACGAAAACAACTATCTCTTTATAAAACACGAATGCAAGTAAAACAAAATGGAAGGAAATAAAAAAAACATAAACTTTATCCCTTAATTTTGAGTTGTAACATGTGAAATTTAATTAAATATTACAAAGAAGAAAACGCGGAGCGCGCAAAACACGATATGAAGATTAAGTGAAATTATTTTAAACAGATGGTATAAATCTATTTCGTGGAATGCAGTCTACTACACCATGTCAATCTTCTACAAAATAACTAACTTAACAACAAACACGGTAGTAGAGAAGTAACACAATAGATATTCAAATTAAATAACCTGCAAGTTTATTACAAATGACGTTAAATTAGTGATGCACATTACTCAAACAACAATACAACTTATAAATATTACAAAAGAGATACGATGTATACGTCATTATTGATACCAATGCTGATACCAATACGGATACCAATACTGATACCAATATTGATACTAATATCGATACTAATACTGATACTAATTAATATCGATACTAATACTAATACTAATACAAATAGTAATACTAATACTAATACTAATATACTGATACCAATACTATTACTAATCGTAATCCTACAAATACTAATACGAATACCAATACTAATGATACCAATATTAATATTAATATTAATACTAATGCTAATGCTAATACTAATACTAATACTAATACTAATACTAATACTAATACTAATACTAATATTAATATTAATATTAATACTGATATTGATACTGATATTCGTACTGATACTCGTACTAATACTCATACTTATATTGATACTGATATTAATATTAATAGTAATACTAATACTAATACTGACACTAAGACTAATATAATACCAATACTCATACCCATACTGATACTACTGCTAATACTAACAATAAGACTAATATGTATATTAATACTAATAATATTTCTAATACTAATACTAATACAAATACTAATACTAATATCAATACTAATGTTAATAATGATACATACTAATATCAATGCTAATGCTAATACTAATACTAATATTGATATTGATACCGATATTCGTACTGATACTCGTACTAATACTCATACTCATACTGTGATATTATACTAATACTAATACTAATACTAATACTAATACTAATACTAATATTAATACTAATATACTAATACTAATACTAATACTAATACTAATACTAATACTAATACTAATACTAATACTAATACTAATACTAATACTAATACTAATACTAATACTAATACTAATACTAATACTAATACTATTACTAATACTAATAGTAATACCAATACTAATACTAATACTAATACTAATACTAATACTAATACTAATACTAATACTAATACTAATACTAATACTAATACTAATACTAATACTAATACTAATATTAATACTAATACCAATACCAATACCAATAATAATACTAATACCAATACCAATAATACTACTAATAATAGTACTAATAATAATACTAATAATAATATTGATACTGATACTGATACTGATACTGATACTGATACTGATACTTATACTGATACTGATATTGATATTAATACTAATACTAATACTAATACTAATACTAATACTAATACTAATACGCATACTAATACTGATACTCCTATTAATATTAATGCTATTACCAATACTATGTTAATATGCTAATCCTAATATTCTGATGTATACTAATGCTAATGCTAATATGAATATGATAATCCTAATGCTGATGTTAATCATTATTGTAATCCTAATATTATCCAAATTTTTATCTTATTCATAATCTTATTCCTAACACTAATCATAATTATATCCTTATCCTAATCTTAATTATAATCATAATCTTAATCCTAATACTAATCATAATCCTAATACTAATACTAATAGTAGTACTAATCATAATATTAATACAATCCTATACTAATATTAATCATAATCATAATCCTAATCCTAATACTAATACTAATTCTAATTTTATATTAATCATAATTATAATTTGAATCGGAGTCCTAATATTAATACTAATACAAAAACATATATTCCATATATTAGAAATTAATATTTAATTATGTTATCAAATTGACATTAATATTTTTTTTCAATATTATCAGTGTATAAGCAAATATTAACACATAGAAAGAACAATAATCTTGGATAAATTGCAAAAATCACCCTAAACTTAGGATAAATTACGAAAAGCCCCCACATGTCGGTAATTACAGAGATCACCCTAATGTTTGTTTATGTCTTACATGATCTCCTTATGGTGTAATTTTTATGGAATCTTTTTTATTCCATGTAATATCCTAGAAAATGTGGATTCTACCCCTGCAACGTGACATTTCTTTTATCCTATTGTTTAAATAAAAAAATTACCCACATGTAGGGGTGAGCAAGTCGAACCCATCAACCCGCTACACCCGTCAAACCCGTGAAAAACCGCCCCGTTGGGACCGGACGGATAGATTCATCCAAAGGATTGGGTCCTAAAATGGTGAAGAACCGTGGGTTTTGGTCTTAGATGGGTTCAATTTTTTTTAATACCCGTGAAACCCGTCCCGCCCCGCCATACAAAACGACGTCGTTTTGCTTACATTTTATAGTATAATAAATTAATAGTATTAATGAATAAATAAAGTATCTCTAGTGTATCAAATACATAAATCAACTAAACTATAATTGTGGAAGTAATAGCTTTAAAGATTAGGCTTTTGAGATCCTACACCGGGTGAAATACACCGGGTAGATCTCTACCATTCATATACACACAAACACACACACACACACCCACATTGGTATGTGTAGATCAACGGTAAAAAATCACCTGGTGTAACCTTCACCGGGTGTAGGATAGATAAAACCTAAAAATTATGAAAATCCCTAAGAAAATGTTGGAAAAACGATATATACAACGGTCAACACACGGCAGAAAAAAAAAGGAAGAAAATGGTGTTGAATGGAGCTGAATAGCGTTGGTTATGCTTGAAAAGGCTGTATTTATTTTATTAAATTTTATCTTTTAAGTTATGAATTAGTTACTTTTAGTTTTATAGTATTTTTTTATTTTCTCTTGACATTTACATTATTTATGTTTGGTTTGAATTTAAGATTTTAGGTTATTCATTTTAGTTTCTAATTATTCTCTCAAAAAACTTATAAATTATATATATAAAAAAAAATAGTTTAGACGATAACGGGTTTCGACCCCTGAAGGTTGGGTCCTACTACAAACCCACCATGGACCCGTCTATCGTAAACCCGTTAAAAACCCACAAGTTTGGTTCTTCAAAATTAAGAACCGTTGTTTGACGGGACGAGGGCGGGTTTTGATAGAACCCGCGGGTTTATGTCCCGCGCACACCCCTACCCACATGGGAGGTAATGGTAATACTAAAAAATTGTGAATGTGTTATTTAAGAAGAATAAATATTTCGTGTAAAGTCCCCGAAAAGATAAATATCAAAATTAAATATTAAATATCAAATAAATATTTGCAAACTCATTTTGATACTTTTGGGGATGAAATTGCTCTAAATATGTACCTAATAATATATATCGGTGTT
This sequence comes from Erythranthe guttata, assembly GCF_056151865.1. Lineage (NCBI taxonomy): Eukaryota > Viridiplantae > Streptophyta > Magnoliopsida > Lamiales > Phrymaceae > Erythranthe > Erythranthe guttata. The sequence continues at coordinate 17,040,243 of NC_142537.1, forward strand.
ATAGTGGAATATAGTATATAGTACATACGATCATTATATATCTTAAACATACCAATTGATATTTTTAATCTTTGGTATTAAATAAAGCGAATAAACTAATTTAATACCAAAAATTTAGAATAACATTGTTATGTTTTGAAATATATAAAATAGGTTTGTTTATTTGTTATCAGTTGATTAAACTTAACTTTTATTATTCAATTTATTAGTATTATGAGAAGTTTTTTTTTAATTAGTATATAATTAGAAGTGTCAAAACAGTTATAAATTATTACTTTTATTATTCAATTTATTAGTATTGTGAGAAGTTTTTTTTTTAATTAGTATATAATTAGAAGTGTCAAATCAGTTATAAAAGTTTTTGTCAGTGCATCAATGAATAGAATAGAAAAATTAAAACATTAACATGAAATTCATTTTCAATATGGTAAAAAAATTGGTAGTTTATTGTACACACCGCGGGAGAAAAAGACAGTGTGGATTACCGCAATATAGTAAATTCAAACATGTATTTTTTTTATATACATATAATACTAATATATAATAAATTAGGAAAAAAGAAAAGACATATTCTTTCATCATGGTCATATATATAAAATATATAAAACCAAATTATTTAACCTACAATATTTTTTAAAATCCATATCCAACTTTATGAATTAACATACAAAATTTCTGTTACAACACAGTCATGCAATTATAATGACTGCCATTTAAAATTTTAAAATAAATAGACAACGACCATATAAGAAATGTGAATTTAAATTTCACGAATCACAACAGTAATAATGGACACAAATCATGTCATGCAATTCACATAACATTGTTTATATTAATTGTAGATAATTAAATAAGTGTTATATATATATATATATATATATATATATATATATATATATATATATATATATATATATATATATATATATATATATATATATATGCAAGTAAACATAAATTTAAGGATTACACTTATATATTCAAATGACGAAAATGACATATTAAAACATCGTTCACTAAAATAAAGTGAAATAAAATAATTCAAAATTAACACAGAATGTTACTATTTATAAATACAAAAGGATACACAAAAATTAAAAACATGTTATGAATCAAATGTGAATGAATGTAAAAACTGAAATTGGAAAAAAATAAGTAAAACAAATTACGATAATCATTAAAAAAAAATTCAAGCAATAGAACAATGAAACGATATAGGTAAGAAAAAGAAAAGAAGCACTCACTCATACATTTATTTTGAATAAAATAGAATAATGTGATGATTGATGGTATTGTACAGTTTATTTATATAGTCCTGTTTGCACGATGAAAAAAGAAACTACAAATTGAATATGGTAATGCTATCAATAACATTAAAAGAAATATATATGGACACATTTTTTAATTTGAAATTATTGGAAAATAATAAAAAATCCGGTGAAAAAAAAAGAGAGGAATAAAATGGAACAAAAAATCCGGAAAATAATATGGTAAATAAAAGTCAATAAAGTCTATTATGAGAAATGGACATATGACTTCCTTATTGGTAAGATTTGATGATCATTTTTATAATTAATGAGAGATGGATTAATGGTAATACTACCTAATTATGTAAATGACGTGGAATGTAAATAATAGAAATTGATGACATGTTTTTTGATATTTATTTCCACCAATCAAATTGACACATAGGATGAAATTGGGGACATGTCACATAATGAAATTGACAAATGTCAATCAATTAGGCATGCAATTCAACTTTTATATATTATATAGATTAAACCCTTCATTTATTAGAACATGTTTAAAAATAAATAATATAGAATGCCAAGGCTTTGAGTGAGGCTTACACGATAACTGCAGATATCTCAAAAATTGCAAACTGTAATTACACAATTTTACAATAAAGGGATTTACAATTAGTCAATTATAACATCATCTGCAGAAAGTACTCAACAAGATCAGAAATTGAAGAAGATATAGATACCCTTTTTCTTCTCATAATTACAGAAAAAAAAAAGAGAAAAAGAAAACGAGGATTTTTAACTCATGGGATCAGTCTCGATATTACAATCCCTGCCGTGTTTGTCAATTCTTCGGACCTGCAAGAACGCAAATGTCATTCACCCGTGTGTCTTGATCAGAGAAGAAAACTATAATTTTTTCGTTTAACCAAAAAATAATCTCGAAAACACGAGCCAATTCGGAAGAGAGAGAAAAAAAGACAAGTAATACATTGTTCATGTGATCAATTCATTGCAATTCAACTACAGTTATAATTCACTTAAGAAAACGGGAAACAAGAATCGTTAGTAGTAGTAAATTATCAGTGGCATTACCGTTATTTGTAAATAAGTGCTCTCGGAGTCTCTGTAAATGATCAGCGACGTGCTTAGAATTCGCAACCAACATACTTCTTATGTCCGGCAAATCTATTTTCAAACTTTGAATCTCGAAGCTGGAAAACGAAGAACATAGATTTTGTCGTATATCAGAGACTCGAGATCCAAATCCACCCCAGCTATCTCCTGCACGAAGTAAACCTCTACCTCGAGCAACGTCTAATGCACCTCTACTCGTAACCATAAAAGCTACAACAACAAAAAAAAAAAAATAAAAAAAATTAACAACAATTCAATCATTACTTCAATTTTACAAAAATCATTTTACTGTATTTCGATCTTGGATCAAGCTACTGTAGAAGATTAGAAATTTTGTGTGCTTACAAGTGAAAAATGATATGAACTAATCAGTGGCGGAGCCACAATAGGGCTAAAGGGGGTCATGGCCCCCCAACATTTCTCAATCCCTTTTTATTTTATATAGACATATAATTTTATTTTTTTTGTGTATAGTAGCATTAACGGCACACCCTATAATGCATTCGGCCCCCAAACATAGAATCCTGATGAACATGATAATACTCGATAAATTAATAACTTCGCTTAAATAATAAATTATTTTGATCCCAACTTGGTGAGAACGTGCTAAATTATTAACTCGATAATTTAATATTTCGCTAAATTAATAGAATTTCACTCGTCCCGACTGTAATAATTTATAGAGTTTTAACTGTATATATACACACATACACACATATACAGATAGATATACCATTATGGGGGGCATGTAAGAGGTAATTGGCTGGAAGACCAATGCCGAGGCCGAGGAAAGTGATTCCGATGCTAAAGCCGGCACCGCAACCGGCTCCGACGTAACCGATTACTTCGGGGCCGAAACCCGGGCCCCACCCTACACCGCAACCAATCCCTAATCCAATCCCCCAAAATGCTCCGGATGTTGGATGCACTGGATTCCACCTCTCGTATCTTTTGAATATACTCTTTATTATCATATCCACCTGCAATTAAAAAAAAATAATAAGAAAATGGGAGAAATTAAAAAATCGTTACATACACAAATATATATCTATATGTATATTATATGCAACATGCAAACGCCCAGCATCGAACACCTGAAATCAACGAACAATTTGTAATGAAATCGATCCTTCGATCCGGACGAAAATTCCATCTCAACACGAAAAAAACATAAAATTAAATCAGATTTTATGATAATTTAAATCAGAGATTTTGGGAATAATTATTAATAAGAGAAACGAAAACGAAAGTGGAATTGAAAAGGATTTTGGGTGTACTTGCGATTGAGCAGAAACGAGAGTGAGCTTCATTCGAAAATGGATAATATTTGAGAGGAGATACGGATACCGTTTTTTTTATTTGGTACGGGTACGGGTTCGGGTTCGGGTCCGGGTTCTGGGCCGGGTTAGGATTGATAGTGATTGGGTGATCTGGGTCGGGGTTAGGTTAGGCCTTTTAGTGATTGGGTAATGGGTTGAAAATTTGGAGTTGGAGTTATTCGAATTTTGCTGATTATTACAAGTTTTAACATTAAACGAAAATTTTAATTTTAAATCCCTCATATTTTAAAACATCACAAAGACACCCCTAATATTTTAATTTTTAATTAAAAATTTAATTCAAACTTGTCAAATAGTATTTTCAATTTGTAGAAATACCATTTTTAACAGAAAAATAAGTAATACTAGGGTAAATTATGAAAACCTGCCACATGTCCGTAATCATCAAATTTCCCCCCGACGTTTCTTTTCGTCTTACATCCACCCCCTTACAGTATGATTTTTCACGTGATCTTTTGTTTTTTTTTATATTCACCAAAGTATGCCGATACCACCCTTAAGAGCAACCTCTTAAATGGAGGTGGCGATTGATATACCTTCTACAATAACTTTTTTTCATTAATGTCACATTCCAATGTCAGTAGACTTCCTAGATTGTTAATATGAACCATCATAGCATATATAGACACATTTTTAAACAATATGCATGGCTAGTTTCAATCTGGCATTTTTTGAAAAATATTTCCTAGAATAAGAAAGATTACATAAACAATCACACCTTAAGGAAATCGGTGTAAGACAGAAACAAGGATGAAAAAGATTTTTTTAATTGCGGTATGTAAAAGTGTTTTTCGTAATAAATTCAGGGTTTTTTTTCGTAATTTAGCCTTAAATTTAAATTGTGAAAAGTGAAGCATATAATGAAATCCTTGGGAATAGGGAAAGAATTTCTAAGTAGAGGCATCCACCCCCTATACTTTACAGATTGATGATCGCCAATTTGCTTTTTGTAATAAATCACTTTTCTTTGGTTTCTTGTCATTCATATTTTGCTTACAACATTCCAAACGTTACAAGAAAGCCTAATATTGCACTTTTGTTTTATATATATATATTGTTCCCTAATTTAATCTTTATGCCTTGATTTTTTTTTTAGTAGATTTTGTGGGTCTTTTTTATTTGACTACTTTAACTTCAAACATACATTGCTAATTCAAAATTAAAATAATGAAAAAATAAGTCAAATTTATTCGATATTCAACACAAAATTGTTTGTTAGTTCGTCCGAAAACAGACTGTATGTTTATTTGCTCAATAAGATATGAGAACTGAAGGATTGTTTACATGCTACATCCGATGAAGACTAAACTGTTGATCTACACACACCAATGCAGATGTTTGTTTGTGTGCATATGAATGGTGAAAGTTATCCAATGTAGCATAATATAAACCAGAACGCGATTGAAGTCATCATGATCTGGAAAGTAAATAAAATTACGATATATACATATAAATAAAGATAAATTACTTAAAATTTATGAATGTTTGGTTCAATTCAAACTTGTTCAATCTCAATTTAAATTAATAACTATGTGGAATATTCAAACAAATAATATATTCAACTCCATTCATTAATTTACACACCTAGTACAAACTAAATAATTAATGTAACAAGTGCTTGTTTCAATGGCTATGACAAATTCACACATCTTGAATGAGAATAACAAATGTCTTCATTAATACATTATAGTTAGATATCTATTTTTCACATGCTATTAACCAATTCCTACCATCCCTAGTCAACTAATTAAAAGCGAAAAGAATAGTACATTGATAATAAATAATATAATTCAATAATTAAAAAAAATCATCGTATAAATGGCACATATTTTAGCATAGTATACTAAATAATTTGCAACCTTAATGGTATTTTTGTAAAAAAAATTCTCTCTAATATTATTTAAAAAAACTTTCCTATCTCAATGGTACGATATTTCACTTTCTTTGTTATTTTCCTTTTTTTATTCATGGCAAATTTGTAATAATTTTTTATTTTCCTATAAAAACAGTCAACAACTCAAATCAACCCTAATATGACATCTTTGTACTTTTTTAAAATTTTACGTTTCTCTTCTAGTTATTGACGACGTGTATCCTAATATTTTCTTCAAATACGTCTATTTTCAATGTCACGTATTTAAGTCATTATTTCCTTACTTTTGAAACGTAACCCCGTGCATCGCAGATGCCGTGTAACGCACGGGGATAAATACCCAATTAATAAAAATAGAGGAAACCTAAATGTGACGGAATACAATAAATTAATTATAATTTATTAAATAAAACTATATAAAAAACAATTAATTAGCCAAAAAAAACTTTAAATTAAAGGTTGCCTCCAGTCAAGACAGCATTATGGTCCCATATATAAAATATGTGCTTAAAAAAAACTGAATTATAACACAAACAGTGCTTAGTGCTGTACATATGTTTCGAATTATTGGGCACGCCCGTTTGGCAAATTGAGAAAAGTTGATTAATTATTTCAGTTGATTGATTTGAAAAATGTTGGATTTTGAACTCAATTTAATTTTTCATCCAAACAGCTCCCTGCAAAATAAAAGTGAAAAGACGAAAAGAGAAAGGCTAGAAAATTAATGAGTGTGCATAGTTACTAGTTAGGGTGGGGGTGGATTGGACCTTTAACTCTATCTATATGTATATTAGTATATATATATATATATATATATATATATATATATATATATATATATATATATATATATATATATATATATATATATATGCTTTTCTTACTTACGAAGATCTTACATTACATGTGACAAAATATTAATCTCTCTTTAATTCTAGTGAGAGAAAGTTCAATCCATTATCCCTGCCACGTGTCACGGTGATATTACAATAATAAATAATAATATAAAAGGGGAAAATTATAATTTTGGTCCTCTATATTGACATATTTATGATTTAGTCCTTACAATTGTCATATTTTAGTTCTACATGTAGTGACTTTACAATTTAAGTACTTTTGCCCTTATTTCTTGAATTTTCAATTTTATATATTGGTTAATGATGTAGCTAACAAACTTGTCAATTTTCTATGTGTACCCGCAAAAAAATATAAATTGCTTCTCCGATCAAGTTTATAAAGTTACCCTCTCACAAGATCAAATTCTATGATCAATACTTTTTCATCTTCAATTTGATTTCGGAATAATACTTTTTCATTATGAATTTCGAAAGTTTCCATTTTCTATTGTTTTACAATGAAACTGGACTGGAGTACATATTAGATTTTGAAATAATATGATTTTAATTTCTGAAAGTTTCGATTGTTATTTTTCCCACAAACCTTGCATAATATTAATATTAAATATTATGTTTTTTTTTATATAAATAGGAACTTTGGAAATCGGAAAAAAATACAGTTCCAAATTCTGATATTTTCGGGTCGGAATTGGCTGAATTGGAAAATTCCATTTCGATTTCCATCTCTAAGCCCACCAAAAAAGGGTATATTACGGCCACCTCCCTGGGGTGAAGTCAAATTATTAAAAAAATCCCTCATATTTGGGTAATTACAACCACCCCTCAACTACGAATCTTCTTAAATTTAGTAGAATATTCTAGATTATAATGTAGAATAATCTTCAGTTTGTATTTGTTTGACCCTATTCGAGCTCCACATTTTGAAGCAAGATGATCATAAAATGTGTCTCTTAACTTGTAAATATACAGTAGAACCTCGATAAATTAATCACCCCGCTTTAAGTAATAGTTTCTCTCGGTCCCGACTTGGTGAATTAATAGAATTTTTCTAGTCTCGACAGTATTAATTTATAGAGGTTGAACTGTATATCAGATTGCGGTGCATCAGAAACTGCATTTTTGCACAAACGAGTACAAACTAGATAACAAAGATTATATTGAATATAACACCATAAGGGTGGACGTGTAAGAACATTCATAGGTGAGGGATAATTGCAATTATCCAACTCTGAGGGGTTGTTTCATAATTTGAGCATAACTCAAGGAGTGATTGTAATTGAAACAAAAAAAGGAAGCAAAAAGGTACGATTAGTAGAAACACAAGGTACAACCAAAGAGGCATATAGATACTGATATCCGTTAGATAACGGCGTCCGCCCCCCTCTATAAATACCACACCACAAACATGCCTTTCTCTTTCCTGGTTTCTCTCTCTCTCTCTCTCTCTCTCTCTATATATATATATATATATATATATAATTATATAGTGGTGGTGAAACCAACGAGCAGAGGCAAGAATCAGAAACTTTCCTAGTTGTTGAAGAAAACTATCCGCCGCCGGCACCACAGCATCGGCCGGAGAACATATATATATATGTATTTATATATCTAAAGCATCTTCTAACAAAAAAAAAGGTGCTGCATGCACAATCAGAATATATAGTTTCCACCATTGATGATCTCTGCAAGTTCTGAAGCATCAAAAAGTTGAAGAAAAAACACCTCTAATTCTCACATTCCCAAATCACAGGTAAGAAAATAAAAACACAGCACACACACACACACACACATGTATATATACACACATTTTAAATGTTGCGTATATAGCTTGTTTTCTTGATTTTGTTCTTCTGCTGTGGTTATGAGAGATAGAGAGAGAAAGATCTAGAGAGAGAGAGAGAGAGAGAGAGAGAGAGAGAGAGGTCACTAATCAGTATCCAGTTGTGATAAATTATATTAATGATGAAGAAGATGTACGGATTTATTTTATGTAAGTATTTGTCTGAATATATATACATACTCGACACATATATAATATATATACATACATATATACATACAGCCGTTTCTCATTTAATTTCTCAGTTTTTGCCAACCACATTAATTTATTAATTCCCTGTTTGATGATAATAATTAATGAACATATAGATACATGTATATATATTTGTATATGCATAAAAGATTTCTTGGGCTTTGATTCATCAAGAAGAAGAAAAAAGAAATATGTAATAAATGATTTGTTTCTCTGATGAAGAAAAGTGAAAGGGGAAGTTATCATTGTCTGCGTCTAGGGTTTTATATCATAAATCTTGTCACAATATTTTATTATTTTTTTTTTTCCTGCAGATTCAATATTAATTAACATCTTCTTTTATATATTACAATTTAACCCAACTAATCATTAATATATATTTGTGATTTGATTTAATTTAATTCCATATATCCCACCAAAAAAAAAAAAGAAAAAAGAAAAGGAAAGAACTTTCAATCTTGATTGTCTCATTTTGAAAACTTTTCCTCTTTAGTTGCAAAATACAAAAAAAAAAAAGGTCATTCATCTTGTAACCATATCGAAAAATGGAAGATTCCGATCTAATGGTCTAGATCTTGGATCGACCATGGTCTGATTTATGCTACATTCAGTGAAATATATATCTAAAACTCAGACTATTATATATTCATGCATACATATACACTAAATAATATAAATATAACTTTTTTCTTTTGTAATAATCTAAATGTTTGAAAATGAAATTGCAGGTAAATTAAGAAAATAATAAATATTAAAAAAAAAAATTAAAGTGTAGAAGAAGAAGAAGAATAAAGAAGAGATGTTGACATGTATTACGTGCTCAAAGCAAAGAGTGGAAGATGGTGAAGAAGCTCCCCCACGTGGGACCCCCAACACTAAAGACGCCGTCAAAAGCCTCACTACCCAGGTTCTACCCCCCCCCCCCCCCCCCCCTACCCCACCCCCACATCTCTTTTTGTATCTATCTATATATATAGACATTATATTGAATGATTCTAGTATGTTTTATCCTTTGCTTTTCTCGTGTCAGTTTATTTTTTTTACTTATTCTTGTGAATAACAAAAAAAGAAAAGAAAGAAAAAAAAAAAAAAAAAGCATCTCTCATGCATTCACTACTATGTATGTTTCTTTTCCCACATCCCATGGTGGGGTCCACTTGTTTTCCCGCCCCCCACCCCCCTTTTATGGCCCCCATGAAAAATGAGGGATCTTTTTTTTTTTTTTGTAATGCAGAAGAGAGTGCATGCAGTAATAGCCAATTGCAGCCTTTTCTTTAAATGCAAAGCTCTAAACTTTCTTAGGGGGGCTGCTCACAAATCTTGATCAAAACATTTCTTTTTTAATTTTTTTTTTTTTGGTTTTTGGGTATAATCAGGAGAAATTAACTTATTGTACCATGTTGCAATGGGGGCCTAGTGAGAAAAAAAAAAACAATAAATTGAGCACATTTTTTCACTGTTCATGCTTGTCCTGAAAAATAAAGATTGCTTTTTTAAATTTGAATTTAGAAAAAAAGAAAAGAGAAAAAAAAAAGTGTTCTTGAAATTGAATGTTTTAATGCTGTAATGAGCAGATTAAAGATATGGCATTGAAGGTGTCAGCAGCATCCAAATGCAAGAGTGGTCAAACAGAGAATAGCTTCAAGATAGGGCAAAGATCTTATCCCGAATTCGATTCCGTTTCGTCGGGGGTTCCGTATCCTTACATCCAAACAGGGATCTCAAATTCCACTCCGGCCCGTGATTCTACAAACACGGGCCTTCATCGTGGCCAACGGGCCCCATCTGTCTCGTCTCATTATGGGGATGTGTTGCTGGAAAACGAAGACGAGTCGAAAGAGTGGGTGGCGCAAGTTGAGCCCGGTGTGCAAATTACCTTTTTGTCCCTCCCGCGTGGCGGGAACGATCTTAAACGCATCCGTTTCAGGTATTTCGAAAAAAAATTGTTTTTTTTTTCTTTAATTTTGATGAAGGTGGATGAAATATGAATAAATTACTAATCGGGGGATTTTTATGGGTAATTATTCGAAAGCCGGGATATGTTCGACAAATGGCAAGCTCAAAAATGGTGGGGCGAAAACTTCGACAGAATAATGGAGCTATATAATGTTCAGAAATTCAATCAGCAAGCTCTAAATGCTACTCCTGGCAGATCTGAGGATGGAGTAAGTCTCTTTTCGACTTTCTTGATTGTGCTATTATTCTTCGATCTATATAGATAATCGATAATTATTAATATTCATACCAATTTTTTTTTTTTTTTTTTGATATTATTGAAGAGGGATTCGAGTTACTCTAGGCTAGGATCGGCACTCGAAAGCCCTCGAATGACTCCGTCGTTGAACAGAGAGTGGAGTAGTACTCCAAGGTACAACAACAACAGCAAGCCTTATTATAACGGAGGCAACAATTATTACAACAACAACAACGTGGGAACAAGTGCGTATCCGAACGGTGAAATGTCAACCATGGAAGCATCTAGGCCAACGACTTCTTCTTCGGTTTCGATAAGCAATGCAAGTGATATTGATTCGGAGTGGATTGAAGAAGACGAACCTGGTGTTTTTATTACCATCAGACAACTTGTCGATGGAACTAGAGAGCTCCGTCGTGTCAGATTCAGGTCAAATAAAACAAAAGGATAATAATAAACGAATGTATCGTTCGTTTTATTTATTTGTTTATGGACTGAAAATTGACATTATTTAATTTTTGCAGCCGAGAAAGATTCGGAGAGGTGCACGCGAAGAATTGGTGGGAAACGAATAAGGATAGAATACAAGCTCAATATCTTTGCTAGTAAATCAGATCCAATTATTACAGTGGAAAACTGCATATTTCAAGAAGATTTACTTTAATGTTGTTCTTTCTAACTGTAGAAGTTTCAGTTTGTTTAAAGAACATGCTTTGTTCTAGCTTTACTTTATTCAGTCTAAATACATATACCATGTTTTCTTTTATTCAATCTTATTAGTAAACCGAGATAGTTTTGTTCCATCGTCATTCGTTCACACAAAAAAACACAAATCGAAATTAAAAACCCAAAACCAAAATACAAAACCGAAAACCCGAAAACAAAAGTCGAACCCTAAACCCGAAAACGCGAAAAAGATTCTTGCTGCCAGGTGTAATACGATAACTTTCTTAAAATGGTTTAAGAGAAACCAAACAACTTTTATTAACTCATAGAAATAGAGTAATCCAACAATACAAACAGAAACGGAACACACTAGAAAAGAAAAGGACGATGCTCTTCGATATTGTAACATAAATCTATAAGCCAGGCTCATAAGATCATTTCGCCAAAAACCCAAATAGATAAACCTTAATTTTGTCAAACTGGATCGATTATTACGGTATTTCGTCTCTATCAAACCACCTTCCTGATGTAAGATCTCTGTTCTTGAGGTGGTCCAAGGTAAAAATCCGATTGGTCGTGCCTTCCTCCAGCCTTCATAGACGGCTGCACTGTTGCTAGCACCTTTGCATACAGCGGCCGATCAGCGGCCAATGTCATGTTTGCTAACTTCTCAGCTGCTTCAGAAACTCCACGCGCCTTTCCCACGTAACCAGCTGTTCAAAAATCATTTAAATCAATGATTAAATCTTTGTACAAAAGCAAATAAAAAGAATGGTCTTCCAAAATCGAACATTCTTGTTGGGTATAATTGAAGTTAGATCAAATACAGAAGCTTGAAGCAATTATTTACTTACGTGGACCATTCAATATTCCAGGTGGACGATACTTTTGCTGTAGCTTCACATAGTTTTGGTTTCTATCATTCTTAGTAAAATCCTACACAACAAAAACGGTTGCGTTAAGAACAATTGTCCCCAGAGAAAGACCATCGAATATACAAATCTACAACATATCAAATTAACTGCAGTTTCAACTGTCAACCAACCTGATTATTCATGTCCAACTTTCTTTGCACACCTGTATAGAGAACAGAAATAAGTCAAAATCCGGTGCAATATAAAAAAGTAAACGAAAAAATAACAGATTTATTATTAGATTTTACAGTGAAGGTCCAGCAGATTTAGCAGGCAGTGGCCATAGTATTATCAGACATAAAAAAATAAAAAATATAAAACATATTATACCTGAATTCAACGGTACGAGTGATTTGGCAGAAGGAAACCTATTCATTGGATTTGGGTTCGATAGATTCCCAGGGTATATCCTATCAAATTTTTGCTCCAAAACCCCCCTAGCTCCAACTTCATAACCAGGGGGAGTTTTTGTGACAGCAGCTTTCGAACGCAGAGATGGTGGAACGTAGAAGCAACTCTGGAAGAAAGGATGTTGAAGTGCCTCCATGGCTGTAGGCCTCTTGTACGGGTCCCACGAACACAACGATGTAATAAGATCAACTGCATCATCACTGACACCTGGCATTAGCACTGACAGATTGACTCCAGGAAGTCGAGGGAACTGGTAATTCATAGCACTAGCAAGTTGAAGCCCTTCCGACCATTCCCTCCTCGTTGGGCTGCCAAGTACGCAACATATCTTGTAAATTTCATCCGCCTCACTGCACACCACAAAGTAAAAATAAATAAATAAATCAAGCACTTCAAAGTTGCCATAAAAAGGAACAAACTGAAAACAGTGTATACTGTAGTAAACTTCCATTAAAACCCAATTAAAGAAGAGTAAGCAATCAGGTGAATGGTTATTACCTTGAACCCGGGAATAGAGCACGGAGTGTGAATAGTTCAGCCATTATTGCACCCATTGCCCACATGTCTGAAAGAACAAAACAAAATATTAACATCTGTTGGAAAAGAAACCTGGAAAAAAAGAACTAAGAGCTGATTTCAGATCTACTTACCAACTGGAGGACCATAAATTGGGGACTGAAGGAGTACTTCTGGGGCACGGTACCAGCGTGTAGAGACATATTCAGTAAATGGAGGCTGATCGTCAATCTCACGAGCCAGACCAAAATCAGCAATTTTTATAGTATCTCCAGTCGCTAGCAAGTTCTCTGTTACAAGCACCGTTACAGTGAGATAAATGCTAAAGTTATTGTCGACAAATATTAGCAAAGTAGTTACACTTTCACCTATTAAATGCTAATATTGTTTTATCTTCGTCTTTTAGGGAGATTATTTATTGGACCATCGGTGATCCACTAATATAAGTGGGCTTTCATTAGATATTTTAATCTTATCCTCGTTAATCCTATCTTGGCAACCAAACGAGGTATCAATTGATTATCTTTAACAAAATGTACTACAATCAGACTCAGACTAAAGGGGTGCAACTCAAACTGAAGGGGCATCAGAGATACCAGTCAGCATCGGTTAAAGACAGAAAATAATATCTTAGTTATCATTACAACTGTAAAGCTGGCCTGGATGATAATTCTTCAAAAGTGGAAACATATATGATAACAGATTACATGCAGAGTACATACAAATCATATCAAGAAATTAGACGACATTGTAAAAAATCAGGAGGACTAACCTGGCTTGAGGTCTCGATGGAAATATCCACGCTGGTGTATGTATGCGAGAGCTTGAAATATTTGGAAGCACCAGTTTCTCACTTCCACTTCTGAAAAGAATTTTCCTCTCTCCTTCATAACTTGGTATAGATTGCATTCCTGAAAGTGGAACACAAGTTAGGGATTATATGGAACACAAAAAGTCTTCCAATGCAGCAAACAGAAACTAGGAAACAAAATGCATACCATGTACTCGAAGACAAAGTACAAAACATCGTTTTCTCTGATTACTTCCTTGAGCTTCACAATGTTCGGATGGCTCATTTTCCTCAGCGACTTCACTTCTCTCAAATTTATACATTCTTCCCATGAATAATATTTCTTCTTCATTTTCTTTATTGCAACCTGTCAATGTATACTTGATTAGGTCTAGAAAAGCTTAAATAATTCAAATGGAAGAACTATATAAACAAACAATGCACTTACCACTTCACCGGTCTTCTTACTTAGAGCACGCCACACATTCCCAAACGAACCATTACCGACTTCCTTAATGATTGTAAACCTGCACAGCCCATCATAATCATTGAATCAATTAATAGATAAAATAGCAATATGTTAAAAAATGTTACTGTGAGATTGCAATCATCGTACCTTTCCATCTTTGCGGTTTCAACTGCAGGAACCGCAAAAATAGACGATTATTCAACAAACTCTACTGAAATGTAACACCCGCCAAGTCGACTGTAAATATATACTACTAAACGGTCTGGCTAATTAAGCAAAAATCCACCATCAATTCTCCAAGTCTTCTTAAGTGTAGAAGAGCCTACGGAACTACGATGGACGGGCTTCGAAGCCTTATTTGTATAACATTCCTAATCAAAACATCTTCTACCAAAACGGACCGACAAAACCTAGGCTCAAGAACATGGTCAACCAAAGCTTTCACCGTCAATAAATCAAAACAGAAGTAGATTGACTGCAGTTCTGTTGCCCACTGCCACAATGCACAAGTATGCACTTCTTTTTAATAATCCACAGCTTGAGACCTAAAAATAAAATAAAAATAAAAGGTTACGAATTATGATGCCTTATAATCCTAAAAGCTGAAAACATAAATAATAAGTCAAGAAATAAGAACTATAAATTACCTTGAGATGGATATTGTATCCGCCATGCACTTAACGACAAACGAATTGCACAAGATTAACAGCGTAACCGGATTGACAGCACAAACCAGCTTCCACTATAGATTACGATTATGCAACTCACTTTACAAGTGCACTAAAAAAGATCCACCATTGATTTTTTTTTTTTTTTTGGTTATTTATTTTGAAAGAAATGTGGTTTGTTCACTAAGTCCAATTGACAAAGGAAACAAGAAAATCTCCAAGGATGAGGCACCGCCAGTCAAGAAGCTCCTGGAACGGGAAAATCCGGTGCTGGTGACTATCTGACCAGAGGTAAACTCTCTCCATATCCTAGATAATATTATTCGGTTTTTTAACTCGTAATTTAACACAACCTGATAGCAAAGAGAGAAAGATTTATCAGTAACAAACTCAATCACGAGAGAGAAACAACCAGAAACAAAAATCACAAACAATAAATAGGTTAATTAATCAATCCTAATCAAAATCATCTAATAACACATAAATTTCATCAGAAAATCAGATTCATAACAACTAATTTCACCGCAAAAACTAAATCATGACCGTAGCTATACTCACAACTCAAAAATCCCCAAAAAAATTTAAATTAAAAATTAGGCAATTCACGAAGAACATCAAAACAATTGAATAAAAACTCTGTTTGTACAAACAAAAAAACATCAATCAAAACAATAAAATAAAGATTCGAGCACAAATAATTAAATTAAATCGGAAAAACACATCCAAAAATCCACGAAAATCAATCAAACGGCCGGAAAAAAAACAGATCTAACATCGACGATAGGAAGAAAGAAGAAGCGATACATACCTGAAGGAAAAACGGCATTACCTACGGAGAAGAAACCAGAGATGCCACACTTTCTCTCTCTACACCTCTCTCTCTCTCTCTCTCTCACCTAAATTTTGACTACTACGATATTTTTTTATTTCTTGGGGTTTTGATATGCGCCGCTACCTTTATATATTACTGTTTGACTATGATACGGTAATGATGAAGGGATATTTTTATTACTATTTATATATTTTTTATAAAAGGGTAAAAATAATAATGGGGAATTTTGGCTTTGTACGCAAGAAAAGGGGTCTTGGGGTAAAAAAAGGTAAAATATTAAATTATGACTCTTTTTATTCATTATTTTATTATTTAGGTTGTGAGATAATTATTTATTAATTATTTAGGTTATGAGATAATTTTATGTCACGAGGTATTCTTGTTTCTTTAGGACTCGTTCAGTTATTTATGTTGGATCAGTTTGAATTATATCAGATTGGATTAACTTCTTACTGGCTAGTTAATTATTTAGTTGGTAATATGTTTGCTTTGTTAGATTAATTTTTTTATTAAATTAGCTAAATAAATTATGATTTTTTAAGGATAAAACAATCATTTTCTTATTTAGTCATCCTCTTACAAAATTAATCGCAGGAGAAATATATGCTACTAAATTAATGAAATAGTAGTATATAGTAGTCGTCTTTAGTTATGCAGCCGGTTTTGAATAAGTACGAATCTTTAGTCTATGCATCGGTTTTGAATGAGTACGAATTTTGTCAGTCGAGCATGTTATTAACTCCTATTATTTAGTCAATAGAATCTAATAGCGGTGACCAAACGAACCATTAGGATTGAGATCTTGGTTACCAAGTTAGGAAACTCAATAGTCAATACCTAATAACAAATTTATCAAAGAAAAGCTTAAAAAAGTTGGAAAATATTTGATTTCTATATTTTATACAATTAAATCTCAAAGTTGGCATAAAAAGATGCTGCAATAATGGCAACTAGAAATTGAACTTTGTCACTTGAACTAACTTTTATGTTATTGTTGGTCATGGCCTTCAATTATTTTATTTTTTCTTTTTTTTTTTTTTTTTTGTTATTTTATCATTATTTGTATTTAATGTTATACTTTTTAATGCTATTTAAAATCAGTTGAGGCATACCTCGTAATTTATCTCCATCGATTCTAGGGCAAGGGCCTCGAGATCCGGAAATTAGTTCGACGAAATTGGAAACATGCAAGTTAACAAAAAACGAAAAACATAAAGAAAAAAAAAAGAAAAAAAAAAGAAAAAAAAAAAAAAGAAAAAACATTTTTTTAATAACCTATATACTCATAATAGGGGAAAGATAATGAAAAGAATTGACCAATTTATAGTACAATATAAAAACTAATGATTAGAATGTAATTTAAATGCATTTGTTGTATAATAATATATAGTAGATATCAATACTTTGGGCCGGATAAAATTTGGCACGATTAGGGGTGGAAATCGGATTGAAAATGTCGAGTTCCGTCAATTAAGGTCCAAAAACTTATGATTTTGGAACTCATTTTTTTATTCCAATTTTTTTTGAAAAAAATCAGGTCGGAATCAGAAATTAATATAAGATTTATGGATTTTTCGAATTCTGATCCAAAAATAGTTTCGATTTTTTCTAATCTTATCCTTCCCTCTTTTTTAGAGAACTCTGCAAAATTCCGATAAGTAAGAATCGAATCTCATTTTAATATTCTCAAAATTTTAGAATCATGATCGGATCTCATACTACAGTTCCGAAAAAAATCTTAAATTTTCTGAAATCCATTTTCCGATCCAATTCGTCCGATCTCCACCCCTAGTCATAATCACGAGAGTATCGTAGGTATTGTGGATAGAGAAAAAAGGAATTAAATACAAAATACATGTAAAATTTAATTTCTTTTTCTTCTTTTTGACAATTCATAAAAATTTTAGTTAGGTCATGGCATTTCTTTGTATTAGAATCGAATATACTATATAGTATACATATGCTTTTCACATTACCTTGTTAATAATGGGATTTTGGGATTTTGTGCCGTGTTTGGGCATCTGACAAATGATTAGGCGGAATTGGAAAAGTGGTGTTTCGAACGAAGCTGACTTTTAATTGTTCAATGTGAATTGCCAAACGTGCCGCATCTATTTCTAATAATGGAAGGGGCGGCGCCAGGTTGGGTGGCCTAGGCTAAAAGATTGCACAACCAAAAAAATTGGGGGATAAATTCCTTCATTATTTTATGATTAATTGGTTAATTACACACTTTTTTAAAAATATTATTTTTGGTATTTTGCACCATCCAGATTAAATAGGTATATACTGCATCTTGGAAACTTAAATTATTATTTTTATTGCAAAAAAAAAAAAAAAAAAAAAAAACCACTTTGATAAAATCATTGAAGGTTGTGATTAGGGGAGTAAACGAGCTCGAGCTCACCGATTTTTTGACCTCGAGTTCGAACTCGAGCTTAAGCTCTGCTGATTTTATTATTCCTTTATTGATTTTTTACTTTTTACATAATATGAATATTATATATTTTTCATAATATAAAAAATTTCTGGAATAAAAAACAAAATCGAAATTTATTATTTAATTATGTATATAAATATACTTATTATAAAAGGCTTATAGTGTAAAAAAAAAAAAGAGGAAAAAAATATCTAACAATTGGGCCTAGCCCAATTGTATTGGATATATTTCTCATTTAATTTGGAGCTGTCGAAATGGTATGTTATTTGGGAAAAAAAAGGCCAAGAGGCCCATAAATAAATAAATAAATGATTTGGTTCTAAATTATATATTTGATTTGATATTTTAAATTAATTAAATGTTAATTGGTTTAGCAATTTGTCATTTAATATTTTCAATTTATAAGGGGTTTATTTTTTTTTAAATAATTACAAGTCACATCAATTACTTTTTTCTTCTAACAACTACAACTCAAAGTCCCAATCAGCAACTTTTTGGTCAGGTTTTAATATTTATTTTTATAATGATAAAATAATAAATTGGTGAATATTATACAGCATCTTTTGAAGTAAAAACGCTGCCGGCTTTCTCACGCTTTTAACGAATATTGCTAAGTCTCTGTTTGGATTACGTTTTTTAAAACTAATAATAATAATAATATAATAGTTTGACTAAGAGGGTGTTTGGCTAAGCTTATTTTAAACAACTGATAAGCTCTTACGTTTGATAAGATGTTTTAAGAGTTGATAAGCTGTTACATCTTATTTTTAGGATTAATTTTTAGAGTGTTTGGATAATGAGTTTATTTCCTATTTTTACTCATTAAAAGATCTTAAATAAAAATGTGGGGTATAGGTACTTATTTAAAAAGATCTTATTTGCTCTCTAACAGCTTATTTAAAAAAAAATTAAGATCTTTTTCAAAAAAATTACCCAACACTTTGGAAGAGCTTATAAGCTCTAAAACATCTTATAAATTCTTTTTAACATCTTATAAATTTAGCCAAACACCCTCTAAATTAATGTTTGTGACTAGTCAAACGTTGTCACTAGATGATTCCAACTGCTTGTTTACTTCCAACACAAAACAAAAGCCAATTATTTGGAGTAAAAAAATTATTAAAAAAATAAAAAATCAGTCAAGATAATTTAGTTACCTTTCTTTATGTTTTATTATTATATAATGTCACTATTATTCATATATATATATGTATATATACACACACACACATGGTTTTGAAAAAATCAAAGAAACACGGATGGATTTATTTATTAATACAATGTGATACAATCGTTTATAAATTAATACAGTTGGTACCGATGAAATTATACTAACCTAGCAAAATATTAAATTATCGAATTAATAATTCAACACGTTATCACCTAGTTCTAATTGTATATTAGACATTTTTTTGTGGTTTTAATGGTGGATTAGGTTGTTTGATTTATTTATTTATTTATTTTTAAGTGAAGATGGTGGATTAGGTTACTTACATGATCAAGAAATATTAAATTAATCAAATTATATTGAGTGTGTGTTCCTTTGAATTATTCAATGTTTTTGAGTACCCTAGTTACATACTATAAAGTTTGACTAAGTGAGTCTTTGTATATAATTTATATATATGTGAAAATTCACATATATTTAATTTTTTTTATTAAATTACATAAATTAAAACATACCCCATCCGTACTTATATAAAAGTCGTTTTTCACATTTGCACAAATCTTAAAAAACTCAATAAACATGACTTGATTTTAGGAAAATACTAGTATTGTTAGACTAAAATACCCTTATTTATTAATTAATGCAGATGGAGGGTTGAAAAGTTGATAAGTGAATAATCGAAAAATATGTAATTAATGTAGTGTTGAATATCTAAAGTGACATATAATATGGAACAAAATTTTTTTTTTTTAAATGACAGATATTGTGGAACGGAAGGAGTATTATGTACAAAATATAATTATTACATGTATTCAAATTTACATTTCTAAAATATGATATTGGAATAGAAATACATCATTTTTCTATATAATTTGTTCGAATAATATATTTTTATTTCAAAATATGAAATATATATATT
This sequence comes from Erythranthe guttata, assembly GCF_056151865.1. Classification (NCBI taxonomy): domain Eukaryota; kingdom Viridiplantae; phylum Streptophyta; class Magnoliopsida; order Lamiales; family Phrymaceae; genus Erythranthe; species Erythranthe guttata. The sequence goes on from NC_142537.1 coordinate 17,060,713, forward strand.
TTGATTTCAAAGACAAAACTTCCAGCATGCTGACGTAGGAGGATGAAAACTTCCACCCAAAAATTTTGATTTCACACAAGCAAAAAGAAAAGACAAATGTAGTAGAACGGAATCTTTTGCAAGAAATATGCTTCTTGATTGCTAAGTTTATAGTATTTATTATTTCCAAGGTGAGCCCACCACCTGTTTGTTAATATGTCCAGGTGAAGGAAAAGAACTGCACTCGAAAGCGAAAGGTGACATGATTTTCAACAAAAAGTTACAAACACTGCTTAATTGCTTATTTATAAAACAAAAATATTCTTCGATCGATTGTCTTGTTAGTCTCTATGCAGTTTTTTTCCGTGCTTCTTACCGCCAGAAATCGTGTACGTTGCGTCCCGTGTAAACAACAAGAGAGCGAATTAGTTACGAAAGCTCTAATCGGTTTTTCGTGCAAGAAGGCGAAGTTTGTTAACGGGATTTAGCTAATTTGGAGAAAATCGGTTTTCTTTTCGAGAGAAAGCTGATTCGTGTTCGTATCTCGTTTCGTTTGAGTTCATTCTTTAGGAAATGGAGGGAAGGAGCTACTCGGAGTTTTACAGAAACACGAGCGAAGAATTGTTCATAAAGACAATGATGGAAAGCTCGATCGGAATGCCAGCTCCAACAATGGAGATGTTAGGGTTCAAGAATCTCGCTCAGAATCTTCGAGCCGACAGCGAAGAACTCTTCAAAAGCTGGCTCACAAACGGCGAGGCAAGCAAAAAAAATTCATCATCTTGTATCGAATTTTTGCATCAATTTTTGCATTTTATATAAATTAATAACTTTTTTCTATTTTTCTTTTTTTCGGTTTCAGAATAACGGTGGTCATTCGACAGTCATAGGACATCGTCCTCGACAAGCATCGAGAAGGTAATAACTATTATATTCATCCAACATGATTAATTATTTTGTTCGTACGATCATCAATTTAACGGCATTTCGTGTAAAAAAAAACAAAAACAGGATCTCAACTGAACTGGCAAGTTTAGCTAATCAAACTGGAGTTGCACTAAAGAAAAAAACAAACGACGACTTTATATTTCCACAAACTACCCCTACGGCTGTTGATTCTTCGAATGATCTCGTTTCAACCAGGTTCTTTTTATTTACTTATTTTTCGTCGAAGCACCGATTAATTGAACAAATCTATTGATTCTATTGCATCAAGTACTTATTCGTTTTTCATTTTCGATTCGATAATTGTGGGATTTTTTTTCTCTCTATCAGGACTGTAGGTGAAAACGGGTTGCAGGGTAGTAATCGATTTTTGGCAAAGGTATAAGAATTAAAAAACAAAAAAAAATAAAATCATTTTAAGTCGAGCATTTCGTACGGAAACTAATAGTTAAACTTACATGCAGGCCTGGTTTCACAGCTCTCACCCCATGACTAGGAGTCGATCCTCCGAGTTAAGGTACCACTCGAACGATCAATTTTCTATAGTCGATCTAATAAACGTGGCGTATTTTTATTTTTTAAATTTGGATAGCAATTAATTGTATTCAATATCTTGAAGGAAGAAATATGTTGCTATGCAAAACTCACAAACACCAATAGGAATCGAGGCAATGCACGAAGCGTCTGAAAATGGCATCGTCAACAATTTCAGACATGAACCCGTAAATCCAAACGGTTTCATTAATAATAATACTAATATTTCGTTATACGATAGCGCATTTATGTCGCCATCGAATTCGTCTTCATCTGCATTTACTGATCCACAAATCGGGAGTATGGACAAGATTTCGTCTGTAGTGAGCATGTTGAAGGGCACCCTAGAGCGAAAGAAGCTCGTAAATAACCAAGCTATCGAGAACACTTGTTTCGATAATTACTACAATAATAATAATAATAACCATGGCGATCAAGAAATTCATGCGTACGAAAACGGGGGGAATTTTCAAGATTTATCCACACTCGGAGTTTTACAAACGATTGAAGAGTCGTTATTGGAAGGTATTATTGTGGGCCCCACTCAGATGAACACAATATCACGGGAGCCGTCTCAGAGCGAATCTTCGGCACAAGCTTTGAGTGTTTGCGAGAGCTCGATGAATCAAATGGGAGGTGGTGGGACCGAAGATTATTCTAGAACTAAAGGTACGATAAATAACATTATTATTCAACTCTTTTCGTTACATAAATCAAGACTACGTTTTCTCGAATAATAAAGTTTTTTGCCTTTCTGTATGGGATTCAGATTATAGAGAACGTACGTACGATAATTCGATCGAAGATCAAAAGGTATAACTTCTGAACTACATTTTAAAATCAGTAGTTTCGAAGGTATATTCTTTTTTAGTCCTTACCGATTCCAAATTTATCTTGCAGAAAGGTGGTTTAATTCGTTATGGATCGGTTACGTCAGCTGGTTCGGGTAAATAATAAAATCATTTCATATGACTCGTTTTCGAATTGTTAAGAGAAAAACTGAGACTCGGAATTTATCTGAATACACCTTAAATCTGTTAAAAAAAATTGCTGATTAGGTCATTTTGTGCAGTTGAAAGAGGAGATCCGACGAAAAAACGTCGCGTGGAGCGATCACGAAAGTATGTATTTTTATCTTTTTATGACATGATCATTACATACATGTCCTTCTGTTTTCTTGTTAGCCTTAATTATGTACTGATATTTGTGAGTATATATATATATATATATATATATATATATATATATATATATATATATATATATATATGAAGGATGGCAGAAGCAAAGGGAAGAAGTTCAACACCAAAACTGCCTTCAGATATGCAGTCTGTATTGAAGAGATGTGAGAATCTTGAGAAGGAAGTTCGTTCCCTTAAACTTAACTTGTCCTTTATGAACAGGTAAACTGGATTCCAATTCCGATTCCGATTCCGATCCGATTTTAGTTTTCGATTTAAAAAAAAGAAAAATATCCAAGAATCACATTTATAACATCAATCTAATTATGTATTTTATAATGGGTGTTCATTATTTTCTTCGAATTATACTGATTGCCAAAGGGAAAAAAAATGATTTTGGAACGAGTTTTTCTATTTCGATTTTAGAATCTCCGAAGTTCCAATTATTTCGGAACCAGTTTTTCACTTCCGAAAAACAAAAATGAAAATTACCAAAAGCGCGTATTTTACAGTAACAGTAATCCTTCTTTATTTTTTTTCTCTAACAAAAACTGTTTTCTTAATAAATGTCAGAAAGGATTCGGAGCAGACTAAGCAAATCGAAGAGCTACAGAAGCAGAATCAGGATTTGGGAGACGAAAAGGAACGATTACTCGAAGAAATCGAGAGGATAATTGCAGAAACCGGGAAGATGTGACTAATTTTTTATTTAGCAACTCTCTCTTAAGTTCTAACATTATAGTTTTCGATAAATAAAAACATCGACTGTTAGTTCGTGTGCATGTGAAACGTATAAATACTCAAAACTGCAGTTTTCTTATATATATACAAAAAATAATAATCGAAAGATCTAAACGAAATTACCGGTACTATAAACTATAATCACACAAAAGTATTACAAGTTAAATCTGTACAACACATTCGATCCTCGTACAACAAGCTAACAAAAACTATTTATACCGGTAGAAAAAAAATGTTTACATTATTTCGTCAATAGTAGCACTACTGGAAAATTGAGTGCCTCCTAATTAATCGTAAAAAGAAACTATAATATTTTCGAATTAGAGGCCGAGCCTTTTAACATATTGAATGGTGACCCAACTCATACACGAGAAATACAAAGCAAAAAAACAAGCTCGTTTTAGTAGAACAGTACTTGGATATGGAGTCGACATCCAAGATGCAACGAGTCTACGAATGAAGGCTAAAAACGGGTGTAAAAGTCCGACAAAGGCAATAGAGAATAAGGATGTAAGAAAGCCGGTTATTAGTCCAGCTATTACATCCCATCTCCATTGATTTATCGAATCCCAATTGTAAAACCACGACTTCAATATCCTTATAAACCTGTCAGGACAAAAGCATTTTAATATAAATAAATAGGGTGAACTACGAATACTCCATGAGGTAAGACTAAATAACTTACAAACCCCTAGAGTATTGGTAATTACAAATACCCCTAAAACTAACAGCACGTTATAAACCCTAACGGAATGAATGAATTGTCTAAATTACCCTTTTATATACAAACTATGGGTACCCCTGAGGTAAGACAAAATATTACATTTACCCAATAGATTTGGAAATTCAGAACGAATATTCCATGAAATTTTCAAGATTCCGTTACTTGTAACTCCGTAAGGGTGTAACTGTAAGACGGAGAAATAGCGCAGGGTGTATTTGTAATTACCAATACCACATGGGTATCCTTAATTTACACAATTAAATATTACAAAAATGATGGAACCAAAACAAAACAAGTGCACAGTAAAATTTCATGATCAGAAAATTAAAAGGGAAAAGAAAAAAGATGGTTACGGAATACTTACAAGATGGAATATCTTTTAAGCATCTCGACAGTAGAAGGTTCCTCTGCTTGACAGTTAAATAAACCTTTGTGATTTATGTTCACTTTGGAAATGCCAAGTGTGTACCAGCACTCGTACGTTCCGTTTACCTGAATAAGCAAAGCACAACAACATGTATGAAGTAAAATCAAAGATATGATTTTATTTTATTTTTTAAAATTAGATGAATTAGTGAATTAATCAATACCGACCTTAAATTTATCTTTGGTCAACCATGCAGTACCGAAACTGGGTCTACAGTCATCTGGAAGGGCTTCGTTAGGAGCCTCGGCTAATGCAAACCTTGCCTGCCCTGAATGGTCTGTGTATTCAACCTGCGAATTGAAACGAAAGCTTCATGTACAACGCAAAACGTAGAGAGACGTACGAGGAAACAAATGATATGAGACACACCAAAATAGAAAAGTCTGCACTATTTTGTATCCATTGAACTAGCACCATTCAAAGAGGAAAAACGATATTGAGAGATAAAATCCGTCTCTATACATAAATAAATTAACAGTATTTATGTTCAAAAGAGAATCTTTTGTTCTTCGATTTTTAAAGGAAAAAACAAAGAAGAAGAAGCATACAGATCTCTCACCTCATCAGATTGGGAGGCAAAGAAAGGTATATATGCACTTGATTACAACTAAGGTATTTTTCAAATAAAACAGAGCATTTAAATTCGTACAAATTAATATTTCCACACGGGCTATAAAGAATCTTCCGCATGCAGTCATTGAGACGCTAGTCGAGGAAGCATATATCAAATATGAATTAAAAAAACAGTACTCAGGAAGGTTTAACGAAAAGAAGGAAAGTTTGTTAAAAGCCAGCTCCTAACTATAGGAAGGGATACCGTCGTAGAAGCAAAGGGATTCAGATTATGAATAGGCTAAGAATTTATCTCACACAATTTCAGAGAAAAAACAGTTCAATGACGAAAGAAGTAAATAAATCACCTTAAACACGGAAGCCCAATAGTAGTCATAATGGCATCGATATTTTTTACGCTCAAATGGATAAAACACATACTTGGCTTTGTAATTTAGCAGCCCTAATTCACAAACCTTAGATGACCTCAGATCAACACCTGCAAGCCAAGACCGAACAGAATCAGACAGGTTTACATAATTCATGATAGAGGTGACTATCGGATGACAAATATGAATATAGACAAAAAGCAATGGATTAGGAAGTGTTCTGCATACACAGCAGCACAGATGGTAAAATTTGCTCTATCTCTGACCAAATGTTTGAATTATATATAATATCAAACTTGCAGCATGAAATTGCAAATACTCAAATATCGTCAAACCTGGCTTCAAAATTGAGATCACAATTAAAAATGAGTTGAAGTGGTATACAACAATACTGCTCAAAGATGATTTCTGAAAAGGAGCACATAAGGTTTCTACACATAACTTAATGACAAGGGATACAAAGTTGTAATAACATAGGACGAATGCACATTCTTGTTCGATGTAAGTACATTTTCAGTCAAAAAGTTCTAATTCTGCATAATCTTGAGTGTAAATTACGGCCACCCCCGAGTTAATGTCAAATTACGAACCCCCCCCCCCCCCCCCCCCCCCCTCCCCTCATGTTTTGGTAATTACAACCACCCCTCAACTATGAATTTTCTTACACGTCCACCCATTCGAGCTCCACATTTTGATACAAGATGATCATAAGATGTGTTTCTTAGCTTGTAAATATCAGATTGTGGTGCATCAAAAACTGCATTTTTGCACAAAACGAGTACAAACTAGAGAATATTCCGCATTGTTGAATTTGACACCATAAGGTTGGTTGTAGTAATTACCCAAACATGAGGAGTTTTTTCGTAATTAACCTTATCTCGGGGAGTGGCCGTAAGTTACCCTAATCTTGATGCTTGAGGAAGTAAGAAAAATAGAGCTCTAGTACAAAGCAAATCAAATGACTTACAATCTTGTCCAAGAAAGCAAGAACAATTATCACCTCAAACTGACACACTCAATATCAGTTCTACATTCAGTTCGTTTATTTTCTCACACAATGAAACAAGCTGTGATTCAAATCTCTCCATAACACCTACATTCTTTTCCCCATCGATGGTATCATCGTGGAATCCATTGAACAAAGTTGAACATTCCGGTGCTTGAAACAAGTTTAAAAGGTACTCACAATTAGGAAACCGATTGATAGGAATTTACATACATCTATACTAAGCACACCGTAATCTTCACTGGTATCCACTTAAATTACAACTTTCCCCAAATGTAGCATATGTATGTATCCAGTTAATCTTCACTTTCTCCAGTTAAATTAATAGGAATTTACATCTACTACACTAAGCTGAAATTTGCTGAATTTTGTTTCCAACTCATATTCACACTGACCTAGAAAACAATAGAATACCAGTAAACGCCAATCTGTTGATTAACGAAGCGGAATGTAATCTGAATAAGGGGGAAGAAAAAAAAACTTACTGCTGGAAACTATTTTGCAGCGCGAGTGTACAGAAATCGGGCTCCAAATGGATAAATTTCCAATCAAAACAGCTAGATACAGCACGGAAAACGAGAAGAGAGAGAAGACCGAGAGAGAGAACGCGACGGAGAAGAGCGAACGGAAAAGTATGCGGCGGCGGCGACTGGCTTCATCGCTCGTGTCATTAATCTGATCTTCCTCATTGACCTCCGGCGAATCCATGGGGAATTTTTGTGTTTTTTCCCGTGCGAGGGTAGTACAGTAATTTCACTTCCCTATCCCCCGTCACCGGCGATTACATCCGGTGATCGGAGTTTCCATGTGGAGAATGGGAATTTATTTCCCGTTATTTATTTTCTGTTCTGCGTGTGTTTGTGTTTTTGTGTGTGTTGAAGTGTGTGTGAGAGAGAGAGAGAGAGAGAGGAGAGAGAGAAGACAAGGGGAGGGATAATCTTGGCAAAAACAATTCAACATCTACCTAGTCAATTCTTTTTATTTATTTTTATTTTTTATTAATGTAGGCTTAAATGTTTGTTTTGTTCTTTAAAGATTTTATATTATCTCAAATTTAAATCCAAAAATGTAGAAGAAGAAACAAAGTGAAGGTAGTTACAAATTAAATTAATGCAACTTTTTTAATGATAAATTACGGTAACAGATAAGGTCAAATTACGAAAAAATTAATTACAACCAACTTCCTCAACCACTTCTTACATGTCCATCCTTACGGTGTCAAATTTAATGAAATCTTCTAAATTATGAGTAATATTTTCCATTTTGCACCCATTTTACCACATTCAAGCTCCACATTTAAAAACAAGATGATCATAAGATGTATCTCCTGACTTATAAATATCAGACCGTGATGCATCAAAAACTATAATTTGACACAAATAAAAATGAACATATAAGAAGATTCATAATTATGAGTCGTTGCAATTACCCAAAATAGTCTAGACTGTAATTTACCCCTTTTTTTTAATTACATTTGATAATGAGAAATGAATATAAAAGGGTGTTTTTTGTTTAATTTTAATCATAAAAAATATAGTGTTTGTTCCTTTCTGTTGACTTTTCTTTTCACATACAGCAGTCAACATAAAAACATAAACCACCTCTCTGCATACCAATATTTAAAGATCGATTTATACTACACCACCAGAGGCAAACAACAACTAACAACTGAGTCAACCCAGATCACAAGTTTCTGCTGCATCATTTCTAAAAGTAATTACTTCTACAACAAATATCCCCATTTTTTAATAACAAGCTCCGAACGAGCTTTTCGTGTTTCTTGTAATGATAAAATGCGCAATAACAGTAACATAGTATATTACAGGCAAACAATCAAGAATTTCACCCCTAGGCATTTGCCTGAATTTAACACGAATCCCCTAACATTACCAGATGAGAAAAAATCGGATAATGGAATCCTGCAGTGATGTTCTTGCCACAACTGGAACTGGAAATCTTCTTACAGCAAATGCAAACGGTAATAAAACTCGGAACTGTTTCCCGACATAGAAAAATCAATCCAAATTGAGTTGCCCTCTTCATCTGGAAAACAATATCAACAGTGCTTAACAATTGCAGCAGTTTCTTTCTGTACTAAACTCGACACACAAGATATAGAATAAAGGAACTATGAAATCAAGAAAGTTAAGTGTACCTGTAATAACTCTTAAACAACTAATAAATCTCGTCATCAGGGATTTCTGGAGTCAAAAACTTTCTGGGGTCTTTGCTAATCTCCTCGTAATTGAAATTAGACGCCTTAACCCTATCAGGAACGGGCATAAGTGGGATAATGCTATCTCCGTCAATGACTCCATCGATTATGCCGTACTCAACTGCTTCAATAGGGGACATATAGCGATCTCTATCAATATCTTTCTCGACTTGTTCGATTGATCGGCCAGTGAAACCAGCTATAATGCTTGTGATATTCTTCTTGTTATGCATAACTTCCTTAGCTTGAATTTCGACGTCTATGGCTTGCCCACTAGCACCTCCAAGGGGTTGATGTATCATTATTCGTGTGTTAGGCATGGCAAAGCGTTTGCCTTTAGTACCGCCACCGAGTATGATTGAAGCTGTTGATGCAGAAATGCCTAGTGCGATTGTGGAGACATCGGCTCTTATTAGACGTACCACATCAAAGATGGCCATTGTCGCACTAATAAGAAAGAAAATAAAAATAAAAATCATGGAAAGGCAATCTTAGACGGTAAAGTAAGATAACAAAACTAATGGAGAACTCAGTCACGGGTCACCAGATTGCAAATATTGAAAGAAGAAGGCATAAGGAAGACTAAAGTGTAGAACTCTTGTCAAGTTATCTGCTAACAATTTGTGAAAGATATAAACTGTCATGAATTAAGAAACTATAGTGATGTGCAGTCTTGGTGTCTAAATTTTTTTTTTCTAAAGAAGGAAAGAAAACTCTGCACAAGCCAAACCCTTTCGCACTTGCGATAAAAAAATTCTATTTTAAATCTTACAAACAACTAGTCCATTGTATTTCCGACGAGGTATTAAAACTGTAGCAACCAAATCGGCCCAGGAATCCCTGACGGTTCAAATTTCTGATATTGGCTCACATATACGAGATATGCTTGCAACCGTATAGTCACGTCGAATGAAATTTTGATTCTTGGACAATTAGGAACTATTTATAACTAATAGCCCATCCATGTGTTACTTATGCAATTCTTGCTTCCTTAATGACACATCAGATAGAAAGTCGCGGAGCATGATGCGTGATTAAGGGGAAGAAAGAAAGATCGTCGCACACTATCTATCCCACATACTTTCTTAAGGCACCAAGTAATCCCTGCATCCGCCTTTTTGCATGCAAGAATGTATCTCACAGATTAATCAATATAGGATTAGTCAATGTCCTCTTGATTCAGGAACATGATATTGATATTCTGCAGGATAACAGTCCGCGACGAAGAAACCAAAATTACTTCCGTTTGCTTCACGTGCGGATCACTAGTAAAGAAGATATTGTGCAAGATCTCGAATTACACCGTCTTCAGCAACATTATATCTTAGTGTCAAGAAGCTAATGCACCAAAGGAAGGCACAAATTGTACTTTCATACTGTCAAAACCTAGCTTCCAATTCATGCCCTAAATTGTTATTCTCGATAGCAATATTTATAAATAACCAAATTACCACCCAATAATCGAGCAATATCAGTGTAAAGCAAAAAAAAAATGATTTACTTTAACCAATCAATATATAGCAAATTGGCATACCAGAAATCAAAAAAACCCTAAATGAAAAATAAAATCCCAAATTACTTTCAAATGGGGAATGAACACACCTGAGTGAGCCACCGGGGGAATTGACGAAGAGGCGAATATCCTTCTTAGGATCCTGTGCATCCAACAAGATCAGCTGACTGATGATAGCGTCGGCGACAAAATCATCAATTTGGTTCCCCAGGAAGACAATTCTCTCTCTGAGCAACAGCCCCATGGCATCGGTGTCCGCGCCGCGCGTGGCGGTGGGGGGGGCCTGCTCCGCGGAGGGGGAGAGGTGGAAGAGGAGGGATTCCGGGGAAGTGAGGGTTTGGTGGTGGAAGGAAGAGAGGGAGGAGCATTTGAGGGGTGAGTTGAGGGGCTTCTGTGTATGGAAGGAGAGAGCGGCGGGAGGCGGAGCTTGGAGGAGGGAGGGGCGGCGGAGGGAGGGGAGTGAGTGGTGGTGGTGGGCGAGCGGCGTGGAGAAGGTGAGAGAGTCCATGGCAATTTGACTGGTAACACTGTGCAAGTGTGTGTGTGTGTGTGTGTGAGAGAGAGAGAGGGAGAGGAGGAAGATGAGGTGAGATGGATAAAAGGAGTTGGATTATTTTTAGAAATTAGAAATGCAATCCATTATGCATTTGGGCTTTTTGTGAAAGATAAATGAAAGCCTTGTTAAAAGCACTATTTGTCTCGTATATTTTTTCGGGTTTTGAATTTTATACTGAGACGGATTCGATTGCCCTAAACTCCATATAGTAAGAATTTTATACTGTGTTCGGACTCAATTCTCACCTTGGTATAATTTTATAAGAATTTGTCATTAGCCGCACGTGGAATAGACATAGACGATGAATGTGACTATATTCGATTCAATGTCAGAATCAAAGGCGGAAAGTCTGCAACATGATATGGATTGGAAAAAAGACCAATTTACGGCAGAATTAGGAGCGGCCACACCAGCATGCTCTCTCCATTGAGCTGACCCATATCGCAAACAAGCACAACTGAAGTAGACACACCACTCTCTCGTATGATCTGATCAAAGGCATAACGGGGGTCCACTATCCCATCCCTACAACATGTATAAATACAGTCTTGAAACACAACGGAACGACGACCCTCCTTGGTATTTCTAATACATATACCCTTATTATATGTCTCTAAATACACTTATATTGTGTCTCCACGATTATAACTTACTTAACCATCGGAGTGCTAACTGGGAAAAACAACCCAACACTCAATTTTGTAGGTCTTTTCAGAAAATGTGTACTTCTTCTTATATGAACTTTTTTTCACTTCAGGCTCATTCTACTTCTTCATTTTGTGATAGAGTCATTTATGCTACATCATATACCAAGCTCAAATACATTTTATACCTCTAATATATTTGGACCATGAAAAAAGAAACCAAAAAAAATTAGATTCTTTAAATTCATAGAATATCCTGATTCTACTTGATATAATATATAAATTTCATGCATATGCTCTATTGTATGAAATGTTATGCAACATTCAAATAAAAAACTGAAAATTATAAATTGCTTACAATAACACTCTTTTTTGTAGGTGAGTGGATGTAAAGAAATTACAAAGTTTATGGGTCTTGAAGTAATATCGAAAACACGTGGGGAATTTTTGTAAACTGACTATAACACAGGGAGGTGGTTGTGATTTATATCATAAAAAAAGTGATAATTAGGTTTTTTTTAATGAACCACGGCCGAATATTTCCGTAAATGGGCTTTTCAAATAAGCCCATTATACCCCCACTCCTCATCTATTTATATCACCCTCAAATAATTCAATCCTCACAAATCAATTCTAGGGTTTACCTCTGTTCATCGTCTCCTCCGCTCTCCTCCGCTCCCTTCTGTAAATAATATGTTTTATAATTCTATAATTTTTTTTTTATCGTTTTTGTAAATTGCACTACGTATCAAAGGCTACCCCAAAAAAATATATTCTTGAAATATAGAATAAATAAAATAATGGAGTAGCCTCTGATCGACTGTGCAGAAATGGAATGCCGATCTTTTGGTCGGCGGCGGCCAGACAACCGTTGGGATGAATCCACAGAGGAGTTCCTTTTTTCGCCGGAGCTTCTCTACTAAATTCATCTCATATTCTTTTCTATTCAAATTCAGATTTTTTATTTCATTATTTTTTTTTTGATTAATTTTTTTTGTAGTTTCATCGATGGAAATGATGGATACACTATTTTTTAATTAATTATTAATATGATTTGATTAATTGATGCAATTGATGGATTCAGTGATTTGGGAGTGTTAAAAGTTTTTCCAGATTGATTTTTTTCATTATTTATTTTTAAATTATTTAGATATTTTCAGTTTATATATTTATTAATATTTTTATACAAAGATTTGTTTATACGCAGCAGAAGTATACATACTCATGAACAGATGATTCATATGCTAAACCCTTACAATTAACAAAAATTGCCCTAATAAAATTTATTAATTACTGATGGTTAATTGTTTGATAAAGTTACTAATAATGGATTTATAAAATGTAAATGACAAATCTGTTAGAAATTGCCAAATTGGTATTTATTTATTGAATATTTATTTTATTCTATGTATTATACCTTTTTAATAAAATTGGGTAATTTGAGAAAAGTGTTTCCAAATTAAATTTTTGTTTGGTTATAAACACGTGATGTAGTTATTTAATGTAATTAATTGATTTTTACGTAAAGAAGTAAAATAAATACTTATACTAATAAGTCTCTTCAGGTGAAGAAGATTAAGGTTTAAAATCTCATAATTTAGAATCTCATAATTTCTTCCAACCCATAATTTCGTAAAGAAGTAAAATAAATACTTACACTAATAAGTCTCTTCAGGTGAGTTTTTTTTTATTTTTGTGTAATTACAACCAATCCTTCAACTATGATTATTCTTAGACTCACTCTTACGGTATTAAATTTAGTGGAATTTTTTAGATTATATGAAATATTCTCCGATTCGTAAATATCAGATTGTGGTGCATCAAAAACTGCATTTTAGCAAGATTTGTCTCATGACTTGTAAATATCAGATTGTGTTAAATATCAGATTGTGGTGCATAAAAAACTGCATTTTAGCAAGATTTGTCTCATGACTTGTAAATATCAGATTGTGTTGCATCAAAAATTGCATTTTAGCACAAAACGATGACAAAGTAGAGAATTGTACACGGAATCTAGAAGATATTGTTGAATTTAACACTATAAGGATGGATGTGTGAGAAGATTCACAATTGAGGGGTTGGTTGTAATCAGTCAAACATGAGAGGTTTTTTCGTAGTTTAATATTACCTCGTGAGTGGCCGAAATTTACTCTACAAAATAAAGATAATGCATATGGAAGATAACTATTGAAAATTTAATGTACAAAACTAAATTATAATTTAGTTATAATATTAAATAATTTATAAAGTGGCCGAAATTTACCCTACAAACTAAAGATATTGAAAATGGAAGATAATTATTGAAAATTTAATGTACAAAACTAAATTATAATTTAGTTATAATATAAAATAATTTATAAATTAATCTTGTAAAACTCCTTATTGGAAAGAGACCTCTACTCTCTAACTTGGTTTCTAAAATTTAAATTTAGAGACCCTCTTACTCCATTGAGCTTGCCCTAAATAGAAGTCTATGGTTGGTTTTATTTGTAGTTGACGCATATTATTATCATGTGATTTGATGATTTACGTGGATACATTTTTGATAATTCAATTTTCAATAAATCAATTATCAAAAGAGAACCTTTATCAATAACTCCATTGGAGATAAAAATTATATTTTAAAATATGTAAATGGTGATTAAATGTTTGAACACCTGATATTTGATCAGGAAAAAGGTGAAGATACAAGAGGAAGACATAAAATTTCTCAAGTTCTGATGCTAGTTGATTCTCTACAACACCATAACAATACACCTACTCTCAAGAAGCTACAAGCCTACACTCTCAAAGCCATTTTCTTGATTATCAAAAAGCGAAAACGAAAAAAAAAAAAGAAGCCGTTTTCTTGGCACAAATTTCAACTAGTCTTCATCTTCTTCCAGCGTGTCGTCTGTAGCTACAAGATGACTAAGAGCAACTTTCGATTTCTTAATCCCCACTCGATTCTCTTTAATTTCATCTCCTTCACTTTTTCTCTTCAGGTTCTCATCTTTCCCTTCTTCCCCATTTTCATTCCCTTCATACACCTCCCCTTCTTCTCTATCCGAAACCTCCTTTTCAGCCCCCTTTTCACCTTTCCCAGACGACGAATCCGATTCAAATTCAAAATCAACCAACAGTTTCCGAATCTCATCACTGCTCGCGAGATCAACTGCGCTCTTCCCAGCCTTGTTCTTCGAGTTCTTGTTCGCACCTTTCTTCAGCAAATACTTGACGAGCTCGACGTCCGACCCTTGGGCGGCGTAGTGGATTGCAGTCATGCCCTTTCGGTTGCAGGACTTGACGGAGACGCCAGCTGTCACGAGAATCTTGATGACTTCAAGGTGGCCCTTTTGTGCGGCAAAGTGAATCGCCGCCATGTCATCCATGGCGGCAGCACCGACATCCGCCTTGTTCTTACAGAGATAGTCTACTACTTCGGCGTGCCCAGACCATGATGCTAGATGTAGTCTATGGTTTCATTATCACTTAAGGAAAGAGCACATTAACAGAAATACTGTATCAAGCATCGAATACCTCGATGTGTGAAAATACCTTGTGAACCAAATGTAACGACAAGTTTTGATGCTAATGCATGCATTCTATTTATTTTATCGTGTTCCTGTAAATGAGAAACAACTTTTTCCCTATTTACACAAAAATAAAACTAACAATCTCCATTCATTTCTTATAGATGTTTGAAAAAGCAACCAGAAAAGTGGAGAAAAAACATTCCCCCCCCCCACCCCCACAATTTTTTTAGCTGAATATGATGTTTACCAAGTTCATCACATGAAAGACAAAAGAGACGAGCATCTGTCTGTGACATGAAGTCATATTTAGTTCTTCCAAGATTTGAGGCACATTTACACGAAGCAATTAGTGAGATGAAGTCATATTTAGTTAAATATACAACAGAGTCACTAATCTTTCATCATATGCATATCAAACTTAAAAGACTGACACAATATTTACAAAACCTAGAACACATCGAATGACTTTTCACGAAAACAGGGGGAATAAGTGACGATTCACAAAATACATAAGTGGGTTCAAATATTCATAAAAATATATTTATAACCAAGAATACGGCGGTAATAAGCACGCATACGAATATACATACAGAATATGATATCACATATCAGTGATTCTTCGAGCAAATCTGACTCCCTCTATTACTTTCCTGTGATATAATTCATATATGTTCTTCTAATTCTTAAGCATGAACCTGTGATTCGGTAAGATTTAAGGAATTACAAACATAGGAGTGTATATTGATTTTTAAGTATTGAAGCAAAATTTACAGTTGAAGCAAATCAAGTAAGCAAAAGATGAACTAAATCAAGTGAATATTCTGCAAATCAACATATACTCCTAACAAAAAAGAGCAATTTAAAATTCAAGCTACAATTCCATGAATTCCAGTTTACTCGGCACAGGCTCCAAACTAACTAATGCTTAAAAATAGAGTGAATATTTCAAAAAAAAAAAAAAAAGAAAAAACACTAAAAATTCAAATATCCATAAATAAAAGGGCAAAATGATTAAAAAAAACAGTAAAAATGGAGAAAAATAGAGAAAGATACGGAGTACGGGAGTGGCGGTCACGTGAGTTGACGGCGAGAGGATTGGCGCTGCATATCTCTATCACCGCCTTCAGATCCCCCGATCGAGCCGCCGCGTGAAAATCTTCGTTGCCGGAATTAGCGTTCGCCGGCGATGGCTTCTTCCCCATTTTCGCTTCTGGTTGGGGTTTGTGGTTCAAGTGGCTATATATAGCCATGGCTGCTGGTGCTTTTAACAACGGAGACAAACCACTATTGGGGATTTCAAATCAGAAAACGCTCTTGTCAAGAGCGATTTTAGTTAGGGGTTTTTAGAAATTCCTCCTTTCAAAATAATATATATTTGACTTGATTTTTTTTTCTTTTTTTTTTTTTATGAAAAGGAAAAGTGTATGAATAAATTTTGAGTTTGTTTCTCGAGTAAATTACAACCACCCCTGAGTTAAGTCAAATTACGAAAAAATTCCCCATATTTGGGTAATTACAACTACCCCTTAACTATGAATCTTCTTATACGTTCACCCGTATAGTGTCAAATTCAACATAATCTTCTAAATTATAATGTTATATAGTTTGTACTCATTTTGTGCAAAAAAAAAAAAAAAAAACAGTTTCTAATGCACCACAATCTGATATTTACAAGCCAAGATACACATCTTATGATCATCTTGCTTCAATATGTGGAGCTCGAATGAGATAAAACGGGTACAAATTTAAGAATATTCCATATAATCTATAAGATTCCACTAAATTTGACACCGCAGTGATGGACATGTAAAAGGATTCATAGTTGAGACTTGAGAGACGTGGTTGTAATTACCCAAACAAGAAAGGATTTCTCGTAATTTGTCCTTACCTCAGGGGGTGGCCGTAATTTCCTCTTGTTTGTTTTTGGATAGTTTACAATTATAAATTTTTCTTTTTGTTTCCCTTAAATAATTAACAATATTTTATCTATTATCATATTCAGAAGATATATTGTATGAACGTTGGGATAACTACAATTTGGTCCTTTGAATTTACACATTTGTCACTTTTGCCTCCTTATTTTCCACCATCAATAAAATACAATCTCATGTTTAACATTTTAACATACTGAGTCCCTTCATCTATTTGACCATCAACACTCGAACTAGGGTGGAATTTGAAATTTTTTTCTTTAAGAAAATTGCAACTAGATCAAAATAATACAGGTGGCTTATTACAATTTAATCAAAGAAAAATCTCAAATTCAATCCTAATTCGACCGTTGACTGTTAGTTGTTGACGTTCAATTAGACGGAAGGACTTTTCAAATAGACGGAGGGACTTAATGTGATAAAATATGGCGACATGAGAGTGTATTTTGCCGACGACAGACGATAGTAAAAAAAAGGACCAAAAATGAAAAATATGTAAATTTGGGGACCAAAATAGTAATTATCCCTATAAAAAATATATGTTAATTAGTCAAAGTCAAAATTGAATACTATAAATTTTAATTAATTTTGTATTTATATAACAAAATTGAATTTTCAGCTTATATTGAAACCCGATTCGAACACGGATAACAGTAAGTCGGCAAAAGAAGATCCTAAAACCCCGAAATTCCGAAGCTATTAATAGCGGCAACTTCCATTTTCGACAGCACGAAAAAAACTGCGAGGGGGAAGAAATTTTGAGCCGCCGACCACCGATTGCTTCTCGATTGGAGCTCCACTTCGTCTAGGTGAGTGGCCCATATTCTACTTTTTTTTTCCCCCAATTTTTTCTGATTATTTGATTTGTCAAATGTGAATTAGGGTTTGTGAAAGAAATATTGATTTTGCATTTGCAGGACAACAGTTTTGTATTCTTGTTTGGGTTGTGTTTATAAGATGGCAATAGTTTGCCAATTTGCATCAATTAGGTCTATACAGTACAAAGTGAGTTCGTTCCTCTTTTAAAAAAATAAAAAAATGAATAGATACTTACCCATTTGGCGAAATCAGGCTTGATAAGTAATATCATGTATGCGTTAAAGATTATGGTTCGCCTTCCTTGATTTTCTCTTGAATGTTAATCTTAGCTGGTTGCACTGATGAATATTGAGAGGTGTTGTTGGATATTAAAAACAGCTTTTGTTAGGAAATCTATTTCGGAAAACCCCGTCCCGATCCAAAAATCCCCAAATCCCAATTTTCCCGATCCCGAATAATCCGATATCCCAGAAGAAATCTGTTCCGAACCCACCCTACTATATACTTTGTGAATTCTTCTCAAGTATAACCCAAAAATTGCACTTTGGAGGGTTTTTTTTACTAGTAGCAAAAGCGAGTTCTTTGACATATCGTAATGCAATTTTGTAGGAAACTGAAATGGGGCAGGATAAATTGTTGGTGGTCACGGATCAGATAGCAGTGTCTCTTGGTGCAGTTCTCGATGCAGTTAAGGTGGTTAGGAAGGATGGAGTTGAACAGCTTGACCCTATGATCATCACTCAAGCTTCATCAGACAGTAAGTTATTGTCTCTGTTTTTTCAGTTATGTAGCAAAAGATGTTTAATGAAGTAATTTGTTAATGTTTTGTTTCTTTATTTTTCAATCATGATCTGGATTAGAATTACTCGATAAACTGCTCCTTGCATTTGTCTCTCCTGGTTCTAGTACAGCTTATAAAATTCAATTTGGTTGAAATTTTTGTTGATGGTATAAGATAGAGTGGAATATTTGTTAGATGGACGCCTAGTTGTTTTCTCTCGTAGTTATTGACGGTAACCCAACAAGATCGCTTATCTCTTGCAACTATAATTGGAATTTTAATATGGAGAGTATCCCAGATAAGATATTGCAGTTCACTTTTCTGAAATACATCAAATTTCATATCCCCTGTTTAGTTTTGAAGTCTCTCTCAACAGTTACTTTCCCGTTCTTTTGTATTTAGAACATTTACAAATACAACTGGGAGATAGCACCTTTTTTTTTAAATATATTATTTTTAATTTTGAGTTTGTAGGATGCTTATATTGAGACTATTTTAAAAAAAAAAATAAGCAGCATTGTTATATCCCACGAACCATAGTATTTCGAGAAAGTTAAGACACACAATAAGCAGCATTTTGTTTTTCTTATGGCAGGTTTGACGTTGGTGGATTCTTCATCTCTAGATACTGTTGTCTCCCTCTGCAAGACACTGGAGTTTCCAAGCGATAAATTGCTTGCCGACATCTCAAGACTTTTAAAACCTGGTGGAACTATCTACCTAACTTTGTCGTCTGAATCTGCCCCAGGGCAAATGGTAATTTGTTAATTCCTAGAATTTCAACTATTCACCTCATATTTTTGTCTATGTCGAATGTTCTGAGTAAATCTTCCGGG